>NC_074680.1:14103544-14302770 GCF_029448725.1 Salvelinus fontinalis | reverse complement strand
GGTTTGTCGAGACGGGTGTGGAAGAACTTGACTGGCCTGCAGAGCCCTGACCTCAACCCCATCGAACACCTTTGGGATGAATTGGAACGCCGACTGCGTGCCTGACCTCAATAATGTTGGTGTCTGAATGGAAGCAAGTCCCCACAGCAATGTTCCAACATCTATTAGATAACCTTCCCAGAAGAGTGGAGGCTGTTCTAGCAGCAAAGTGGGGGACCAACTCCATATTAATGCCCATGATTATGGAATGAGATTCAACGTACTTTTGCCCATGCAATTTATATATGACAACCTCAATATGAGGATATAAAGAATAGAAAATCATTGAGTAACATTGGGGTGGATGGGGAGGGAGCGTGGGTGAGAGGGATTTGTACTTATGGTGTAAAAAAGAGCAAAAAAGATCCATTGCTGGTATTTTAGATAATAATGCTCTGCCAGAAGTAGTCAAAAAAAAAATAAAGAAAATTAGATCCAAGATGGCGTAGCAGTCAGACAAGTCCCCCCTTATCTCAGCTCGCTGGTCACCATAGCAGCACCTACCCGTAGCACGCGCTCCAGCAGGTATATCTCTCTGGTCACCCCCAAAACCAATTCTTCCTTTGGCCGCCTCATTCCAGTTCTCTGCTGCCAATGACTGGAACGAACTACAAAAATCTCTGAAATTGGAAACACTTATCTCCCTCACTAGCTTTAAGCACCAGCTGTCAGAGCAGCTCATAGATTACTGCACCTGTACATAGCCTATCTATAATTTAGCCCAAACAACTACCTCTTTACCTACTGTATTCATTCATTTATTTTTGCTCCTTTGCACCCCATTATTTCTATCTCTACTTTGCACTTTCTTCCACTGCAAACCAACCATTCCAGTGTTTTTTTTACTTGCTATATTGTATTTACTTCGCCACCATGGCGTTTTATATTTTTATTTATTTTTATATATATTTTGTTTGCCTTCACCTCCCTTATCTCACCTCACTTGCTCACATTGTATATAGACTTATTTTTTTCACTGTATTATTGACTGTATGTTTGTTCTACTCCATGTGTAACTATGTGTTGTTGTATGTATCGAACTGCTTTGCTTTATCTTGGCCAGGTCGCAATTGTAAATGAGAACGTGTTCTCAATTTGCCTACCTGGTTAAATGAAGGTGAAATAAAATAAATAAATAAAAATATATTTTTCTTCGCATTCTTTTTAATATTTTTCCTAAACCTCAACTTCAAAATACTCTCCTGCAACCCGCCTCACCCAATGTGGTGTGGATCTGTTTTTTTCTAAAGTATTTCTATTTAACTCCGAACTGGAATACCTCAATTGAAGCTAGCTAGCTAGCTACCAGCTATCAGTCAGCTAACCTTTAGCTCGGAAAGCTCTCGCCAGTTCGTACAACGCGTTTCAAACCATAGCATACGGGACCTATTTCTCTCTCCATATCCCCAGATTCCTACAGCAAACTCTGAACCCTTTCATCTGGATCATGGCAGCTAACTAACCGTAACCCGGGTTGACTACTCCTGGCTAATCGTTTCCATCCCGAGTAAGCACCAACTAGCCTGGGGCTAGCCCACGCTAGACCTATCTCCCGACTAGGGCTCCTGGGCTACTCCTGAAGCCCACTCCTCGGCTACAATATTCAGAACCCTTCTACTGCCGGTACGGGGCACGGAACCCCGCCGATCCTTCACGACTGGAATACCGACATAATCTGCCCGAGGATCCCAACAGGTGCGACGTCCCCTGAAGGCCCATTCTGCTAACAGCGGCCTGCTAGCTATCTAGTTGGACCTCTATACCCATTTTGCCAATTGGACTTCTGCTACTTGGAACCCCAGTAGGGCCACGCTTTCCACCTGGCTACACCTACCCCGGTCAACAGCCCTGCGCTCCCCACAGCAACTCGCCCAAACCTCCCCCACACCCAAATCCAGATAGCTGATGTTCTGAAAGAGCTGCAAAATCTGGACCCCTACAAATCAGCCGGGCTAGACAATCTGGACCCTCTCTAAAATTATCTGACGAAATAATTGCAACCCCTATTACTAGCCTGTTCAACCTCTCTTTCGTATTGTCTGAGATTCTCAAAGATTGGAAAGCTACCACGGTCATCCCCCTCTTCAAAGGGGGAGACACTCTAGACCCAAATCTATTCTACCCTGCCTTTCTAATGTCTTTGAAAGCCAAGTTAACAGATTACCGACCATTTCGGATCTCACCGTAAACTCTCCGCTATGCAATCTGGTTTCCGAGCTGGTCATGGGTGCACCTCAGCCACGCTCAAGGTCCGAAACGATATCATAACCACCATCGATAAGAGACATTACAGTGCAGCATTATTCATTGACCTGGCTAAGGCTTTCGACTCCGTCAATCACAACATTCTTATTGGCAGACTCAACAGCCTTGGTTTCTCAAATGATTGCCTAGCTTGGTTCACCAACTACTTCTCCGATAGAGTTCAGTATATCAAATCGGAGGGCTTGTTGTCCGGACCTCTGGCAGTCTCTATGAGGGTGCCACAGGTCTCAATTCTCAGGCCGACTCTCTTATCTGTATACATCAATGATGTCGCTCTCGCTGCTGGTGATTCTTTGATCCACCTCTACACAAACAACACCATTCTGTATACCTCTGGCCCTTCTTTGGACACTGTGTTAACAAACCTCCAGACGAGCTTCAATGCCATACAACTCTCCTTCCGTGGCCATCAACTGCTCTTAAATGCAAGTAAAACTAAATGCATGCTCTTCAACCGATCGCTGCCCGCCCGTCCAGCATCACTACTCTGGACGGTTCTGACTTAGAATATGTGGACAACTACAAATACCTAGGTGTCTGGTTAGATTGTAAACTCTCCTTCCAGACTCACATTAAACATCTCCAATCCAAAATTAAATCTAGAATCGGCTTCCTATTTTGCAACAAAGCATCCTTCACTCATGCTGCCAAACATACCCTCGTAAAACTGACCATCCTACCGATCCTCGACTTCGGCGATGTCATTAACAAAATAGCCTCCAACACTCTACTCAACAAATTGGATGCAGTCTATCACAGTGCCATCCGTATTGTCACCAAAGCCCCATATACTACCCACCACTGCGACCTGTATGATCTCGTTGGCTGGCCCTCGCTTCATACTTGTCGCCAAACCCACTGGCTCCAGGTCATCTACAAGTCTCTGCTAGGTAAAGCCCCGCCTTATCTCAGCTCACTGGTCACTATAGCAGCACCCACCCGTAGCATGCGCTCCAGCAGGTATATCTCACTTGTCACCCCCAAAGCCAATTCTTCCTTTGGCCGTCTCTCCTTACAGTTCTCTGCTGCCAATGACTGGAACGAAATGCAAAAGCTCTGAAGCTGGAGACTCTTACCTCCCCCACTAGCTTTAAGCACCAGCTGTCAGAGCAGCTCGCAGATCACTGCACCTGTACATAGCTCATCTGTAAATAGCCCATCCAATCTACCTCATCTCCATACGGTATATATTTATTTATTTTGCTCCTTTGCACCCCAGTATCTCAACTTGCACATTCATCTTCTGCACATCCTACCACTCCAGTGTTCAATTACTATGTTGTAATTACTCTGCCACCATGGCCTATTTATTGCCTTATACCTCTCTTATCCTACCTCATTTGCACATGCTGTATATAGATTTTTCTACTGTATTATTGATTGTATGTTTGTTTATTCTATGTGTAACTCTGTGTTGTTGTATGTGTGGAACTGCTTTGCTTTATCTTGGACAGGTCGCAGTTGCAAATGAGAACTTGTTCTCAACTAGCCTACCTGGTTAAATAAAGGTGAATTAAAATACTTTTTTTTCTTTCTTTTTTAAATAGGTGACTATTGTTTTTCTCCCCCTTTTCATTTCTTGAATGCTATGCCATCCTGGAACACATCAGTTGGGCTGCGTTTGGACAGGTGGCCCTGTTCTGTCTGTTAGGTTTATGTACTCTTGTTTGTAAATTTCATTTTTTTTGTATTTGTCCTGTTCATAATAAAAATAAATAAAAAATTTAATTAAATCCCTCATCACGCTTGTAGGCGATGTCATGGCAACGTTGGCGAGCGAAACTCATGCGTAGAAACACGTCACGGGTCTAACGTTCGTCACGCGCCAAACTGCGCATGTGGAGGCCGTCATATCAAACGCTCTTTTTCGATTTACAGTTGTTTTTGACGAAAATAAAAACGTGTCAGTTTTTCACTTTCAAAACAAATAAAAAATAAAATGGCCCAGTTCTGGTCTTTTGACCAATAAGAAAAGTTCTGAAAAATATCTGGTGTGGATGGGGAACGATTGGTGGAACGTATATCAGAATTGGGGTATCTATGTATCTAACTATTTATGTGGATATTGTACATTGTGTGTGTTTGTGTATATATACATATATAAATAAACTTCATACATATCAATGATTGTACCTTGTGATCAAATAAAATGTATTGTTAAAAAAAACAAGGAAATGTTACTATTCTCATGTTGTGACTTTTTGTAGCCCTATGCGACCTCTACACTTGCCCACACTGTTTTTCACTTACTTGTTCACTGTAGCTGAGATTAAGGGGCACGCTTTTACTAGGTCGACCTGATTGATTTGCTACTACCGTTAAGTAACTAACTAACTAACAATAAAATACTGTGTGTTTAGATCAGAAGTCTCTGATTTTATCAAGCAATTTTAAAATAACCGGTGATAGCTAGCATTAGCAGCCTAAGATTGCTAGCTAGTTAGCCAACTACCCAACTACTAGCTAGGCTAGCTAGTTAAGAATTGAGGAGACGTCAGGTAATTGCAGTAACGTTAGCCATGAAAAGTTCGAACAAATAATATTGAACACTTACCATAAGTTGCTTGTACATTTTGGCAAACGTTAATTTCGAGGTGAGTGCACAAGGACACTTCGAAAACCTAGCTACTGCTTCCGGTGATATCCCCAAATTCTTTGCGGCGAGAAAATTGCTACATTTCCGGTCATGTTCACTGGCTGCTCATTGGTTGGTGTGTGAAGGCTGTACTGATCTTTATTCGATAGCACAAGGCTAGCAAACATTTTACATTGAGTGACAAATGGGCGAGCTCGTTTTGCATGGTCCGGTGCCCCGGGTAGCGGAGTTTGTATATTTTAGACCATCCATTTGTCCTGAAGTGAAATCTCCACCAATCGGTCCCCATCTATCAGAGATCAATATTGGGTCCATCATGTGTCTGTGTGCATTTGTGTGTTCTACGTGCAGATGTAGAGAAGCCTGGCCTGGCATTCAGTAGGCTGCTGGCTGACAGTAACATCTAAAATGTGTAAATTGTGAGAGCAGCCCTGTGTGTGGGAAATTACACTTTGTTATCGGGCAAGACCAAGGACTGGACCTTACATTGAATTGCCTTGAAACACCATTGGCGAGGGAAACAAAAACTAATCAATAACTTACAAATACCATTCTTTTTTTTTTTTATTAACTTCTGTAATATCAGTAAATTATCCAACACCATATTAAAGAATAAAAGGCAGAATTAGCTTTGAAAGAAAGATAACAACCAAATGAAAAATGTAAGAAGAACTGCATAACAAATGTGACACTTGTAAAATGCATAGCATTTGGTCAACATTGAAATGATACATTTGTTTTGAAATAGATTTTGATAGTCAAGCATTATCGTAGACAAGGTCAGTAGCATTGGTCCATAAAAACCTTCAAATAAAATTAAAAAAAAAATGTTTTTTTTGATTATACATTGAACTATTAGACATTGACAAACAAATTGGTGAGAGTCAATACAATCTGTACGTGAACATTTGGTAAAATCAATGACCGCTTTTATCCCTTAAAAATGTTGGCCCTCATTACGTTCCCCATTTAAGCCTCAGAGGTATGTAAATTAAATACATTAGAACATTCACCAGCAGGACATATTACATAATATGAGTGTGGAACTTGGTTAAAAATATAAACATTCTTCAGTATCGAAATGTATGACAAGCATCATGACAAGCATTGCTCAAATAATATACATGTTCTCCTTTGAGACAACATATGGATAAATAGAAATACACAATGTACTTAAGGTACACAGACAACAATTTCAGCAGTCATGTCATACAGACACAGTATCCTAAGCTCCCAGAGCCTTCTTGTGTCTCATCCCATTAGTTTACAGGGTGTCACTCAATCTACAACACATACCTTGGGCTTATTCGGGAGTGCACAATGTTAGAAATATATTTTGTAGAACAGACTCGTCTGTGTCAGTTCTACACAAAATATATTTATCTAGAATGTGCTGAATGTATCAATCTTCTGAACAAACACCAGACTGCAGCCTTCCCCTGGAGGTGAGGAGGAGTGAGCTAACATTTCAACACAAAACACAAACATTTGAACAAACAAAGACCAGTGCATCCAGGCTAAATCAGCAAGCAGTCCAGAGCAGGGCCAGACCAGTGGTGGCTAGACCCAGGCATGCAGAGGGAGGAGGAGGTATGGTCTCCATACTAGGAAGACCTTTAGCTGGGAATGTCTGCACTGTGGTTACGGTTGCCATATTTGTGGTGGATGATGAGGAGGACGATGCCCAGGAAGAAGCAGACTGAGCCCACAGTGATGTAAGCGATGCCCAGGAAGGGGTTCTTGCCACCCATCCAGGAGATGGTGCTCAGGATCATACGCTTCCTGCCCTCGAAGCTCCGCACGGGATAATCTGAGTTAATATGGTTAAAGGAAAATAAATCTGGAATGATACAGATGGGTCAGTGAATGTTTTGTATCATGTGTAGAACTTGTGATCTGTAAAAAAACAAAAGAAAACGTATTTTTAAAACAATACAGATTAACTCCATCTTTGACAATGTTCACTGTAGTTGGACATAGGTTGACTCAATTGTAAATATAACCAAAAGGATTAGTGTATAACTGAACACAAACTCATGTTTCTATGCCTTCTATGTGCAATGTTCTCTCAATACAAACCTATATGCCTGCCATGAACCTCTATGTTGTGATTTATTGCGATCTTTCTCAAAAGGATACTGTAGGTGACCTCCAGGATGTATTGTCCTAGGGGCAGAGTCGGGGTCATGTTGGGCTTCTTATGGATGATGCGGTACAGCTTGCGGAAGGTGGGCAGGGCAGCTGTCCTCATCCACACAATGAAATCCTCATTGATGAAGCCATTGTTGTCAGGGTCTGAGGGGTCCAGCTCATAGACAGACTTCCTCCAGTTGACAGGTTTGCTTGTGCCTGAAGGAGGAAAAAGGCCTAGTTAGTCATGATAATAATTTGACTACTACTAGGTATCATTTTGCATGGTATGCAAATCACCTTGGAAAACTACAGTGAGGTTGTTGTCATTTCCACTGGGGTTCCTAAACTTCACATGCTTGTCTGTCCACCATGCAATACCCTTCTTCACCAGAGGAATCGCAGTTCTGGAGCCATTGGGGTCAATGTAATACAGCTCCAGAGTGTCTGATGAGAAACACAGTACCACATGGCAATCAACAGCAAGACAAGTCTCTTAAGTAGTAGACCAACAGTGATGTGCTACATGGTAAACTAAAGCAAAACCACTTCAACCTAAAAAACATAAATGTAAAAATCAGACAAGACTCCATATACAAGGGTTGGCCCAAATTGGCAGAAACGTATCTGAATAGCATTGTAAGTAAGTACAGGAAAATATGATAAGATTGTGGTTGAGCATTAGTGTGTAGTATTGTTACCTGACTCTGGAAATGGGACAACTATTTGCTAAGAGAAAATGTATCCCTCTGGTCTTACCATTGAAGAGGCTGTTGGCGATTGCACCACATGGAGCGATAGGCTTTTCGTCACTGGTGCGGTACGGCTCACATTCCTTGCTGGGGCTCTGTAAAGAGTGTCAAGATGTTTCAGTGCAACTGCAGGTTGTTGAAATCAAACAATTAACCATTACATTGAATGGATATAGGCCTCTCTACTAAGTGCACCTGTAAACATACCTTCAGAGAAGCTTTGTCTCCGTTCAACTGGCTGTCATCTCTGGACTTCACATAGCGTCTGTGATTCTGATAGAAGTTTGACAATCCGTAGTACATGAACACGTTGCTCTAGAGGGGAAGAATTGCAGATTAAGGCCCAATGAATTAGTTTAGTTATTCATCGGATGAGAGAGTAGGACTTCATAAGACAATGCAACAACATTGCAACCCTAAGATGAAAGAGCAGGGGGTTGGGTGAGTCTAAAGGAATTCCTGCAATCAATAACATCCTCCTATAAAAGCCGTGTGTGTGAAATAACTTTCAGGACAATGTTTTAAAATAGTAATGATAGATTCTGAGGAAAGAGCCTGACCGTTAAAAAGGAAAAAAAATCCACCCATTACTTTAATTTACAGTGTTAAATACTATATTTTTGTGAACAAATGCTTCATTTTGGCAATGGGGAGAGATGTTTTTTTTAAGTTTTTTTTAATTAGGTGGAAATCTGTTGCAGCTCAAGTCGACTACAACATCCACAATGCAATGCTCTCTATATGGGCTGGCTGGCTAGCAAGCATAGCTACACACAATAATACCAAAGACAATATCAGCATGTAACAAAGTTAGATAGTTGTAAAAATCACCTAAACAAACTGCACTATCAATTTACTACCAAACTACCTCTTTACCTACTGTATTTATTTATTTTGCTCCTTTGCACCCCATTATTTCTATCTCTACTTTGCACCTTCTTCCACTGCAAACCAACCATTCCAGTGTTATTTTTTTACTTGCTATATTGTATTTACTTCGCCACCATGGCCTTTTTATATATATTTTTTATTTATTTATATATATATATATATATATTTTGTTTGCCTTCACCTCCCTTATCTCACCTCACTTGCTCATATTGTATATAGACTTATTTTCACTGTATTATTGACTGTATGTTTGTTTTACTCCATGTGTAACTATGTGTTGTTGTATGTGTCGAACTGCTTTGCTTTATCTTGGCCAGGTCGCAATTGTAAATGAGAACGTGTTCTCAATTTGCCTACCTGGTTAAATAAAGGTGAAATAATTTTTTTTTTTTTTTTTTTTTAGGTGTTTACAATCTCACCCTGTTCAACCTGCAGATCAATGTGCCTAACAGAGGAGCGCATTCTGAGCTATTCTGGTACAAGGAGCCCGCCCCTTTTAAAGAGTGAATAGGAGTCTATTGGGCACTAGCTCAAACTCAACATTAGCACAAATCTCATCAAGAAGAAGTACAACATTACAAATATTTCCCAAGATATGAGATAATTAACTTGCCATCTGTAGTATCGTATAGCTTTGGAATCGTGACAATATGTATTTAAGGAAAATAGGCACATTTCTCAACATACAGTGCATCAGTATTCAGACCTTTTGACCTTTTCCACATTGTTAGGTTACAGCCTTATTATAAAATTACCCCCCCCCCCCCCCCCTCTCAATCTACACACAACACCCCATAACGAAAAAGCAAGAACCGGTTTAGAAATTTGTGCTAATTTATATTATTATTTTTTAAACAAAACATTACATTTACATAAGAATTCAGACCTTTTACTCAGTACTTGTTGAAGCACCTTCTTGGGTATGACCCTACAAGCTTGGCACACCTGTACTTGGGCAGTTTCTCCAATTTTTCTCTGCAAATCCTCTCAAGCTCTACCAGTTTGGATGGGGAGCATAGCTGCACAGCTATTTTCCGGTCGGGTTCAAGTCCGGGCTCTGGCTAGCCACTCCAGGACATTCGGAGACTTGTCCCAAAGTCACTCCTGTGTTGTCTTGGCTGCGTGCTTAGGGTCGTTGTCCTGTTGGAGGGTGAACCTTGGCCCCAGTCCGAGGTCCTGAGTGCTCTGGAGCAGGTTTTAAATCAAGGACCTCTCATCTTTACCTTGATCCTGACTAGTCTCCCAGTCCCTGCCACTGAAAAACATCCCCACAGCATGACGCTGCCACCACACTTCACCATATGGTTTCCTCAAGACATGATGCTTGGCATTCAGGCCAAAGAGTTTAATCTTGGTTTCACCTCCCTGACCAAGGCCTTTCTCCCCCGATAGCTCAGTTTGGCCGGGAGGCCAGCTCTAAGAAGAGTCTTGGTGGTTCAAAACTTCTTCCATTTAAGAATGGAGGCTATTGTGTTCTTGGACTTTCAATGCTGCATACATTTTTTGGTACCCTTCCCCAGATCTGTGCCTCGACACAATCCTGTCTGAGCTCTACAGACAAATCCTTCGACCTCATGGCTTGGTTTTTGCTCTGACATGCACTGTCAACTGTGAGACCTTATATAGACAGGTGTGTGCCTTTCCAAATCATGTCCAATCAATTGAATTTACCACAAGTGGACTCCAATAAAGTTGTAGAAATGTTTCAAGGATGATCAATGGAAAACAGGATTCACCTGAGCTCAATTTCAAGTCTCATCGCAAAGGGTCTAAATACTTTTGTAAATAAGGCATCTGTTTTTTCTTTTTAATACATTTGCAAACATTTCTAATAACCTGTTTTCGTTTTATCATTATGGGGAATTGTGAAAAACTGAGTTTAAATGTATTTGGCTAAGGTGTATGTAAACTTCCGACTTAAACTGTATATAAATCATTACCTATAATGTGGATTATAATACATTTACATTTTCTGTATTTTTCATTAGGGCAAAACAGGCCTGTGATATTGATACATTTCCAACTTTAGTCTTGTATCAGGTGGACTGTTGTGTCCACATTTGGTCTGATAATTGCCCCATAATCTCCAAAGAGTTCTCTTCCATTGCTACTTCTATATCTATCTATCTATAAATAATTAACTAGTTCAATCATTTTACATATAACATTAAAAATAAATGAGGGGTCCTTGAATAATTAAACAATAAATGAACCACAACATGTGAGTCTTGTGTTCATACTGTATTTCACAACCTCTGCGGGTGTTGTAGTTGCCTATACTGTACGCGATTGAGCAAAATAGGCTTACTCTTTATTTATTTAGGCTACATTATTCCACAGCCTAATTGTATCCCAACCAATATCCTAAAGGAAATTCAATGAAAAGAAAAATCTGACATTGACATCAAGGGTGGATGGCTTCTTTTCGATATACCAAGATTTTTTGGGGGTCGGGGACAGCCCTAACCTCAACATCTCAAATGGCGAGAAAGGATTCGCTACCACAAGGACAGACTTTATTAGTGTGTTTGTCACTTTGACATCTGCTGATGTATAAAGGGCTTTATAAATACATTTGATTGATGATGTGTGTCGGGAGCATTTAGTCCAGCATTGCCCACATTTATGTATTTTTTTTAAAATGTAAAAATAATGTTTAGAATGTAAAATAATGTCAATACATAATGCCATTGTGTAGGCTTATTAAAAGATGCATTACTCTTAAAGTGGTAACGCATACTTTTTTGTTGCATACATTTGGGGAGAGGGAGGGGGTTCCTTCTACTGTGAGCTAACGCACTTCTGTACATCGCACTGTAACGTACAATTGACCTTATTTTACTGCCCAAATAAACGTAATACATCCAGGTCAACTGTAATATGAATACCATTGTAAAGCACAATTTCTCCCCTTTCCAGCAAACTCAATGAGGAGACTTGATGCTGCAAAATCTCTGATGATTGAAGGCAAAGCGCTCCGTAGGGTCTTTTTCAAAATGGCGGGTGGGGAAGCGAAACCTGCTGGAAAGAGGCTGTACGACACAGAATGAGTTGTGCGTTATGTCACGACACGTCACAATTTAATGTACAGCGTCGGAGGGGTCAGTTTATTCTACTTTTCTCCAATAATATCGGATATACCATTACCATGTCGATTAATGCTTGAATAGAAATGTAGTTCACACCCCAGATTTTGATGCCAACACAGTTGCTAGAGTCCCATTTGTTTTTATTGCAGCCTCGTTTGAATGCCACAGTTGCGCAAATTCTTAAGGAATGTGGTTGGTCAACAGTATTTGCTATTAAAACAAATATAAAATGTATATAAAAAATATAAAAAAGGTAGCCCTGTATTGGCTACTTGATCAGCCCGCAAATGAAAGATAAATCACCTGCTATTGAAATGTTGCTCGCATCATTCGCTTCCCTGTCAGATCTTGACCCATGGCAGGATGGGTCAAGAATATATATTTAGTTTTTTTCCTTTCGGGCCAGTAGCTTTCAGTTGGCACTAGTAAATATACCTGAATATCAAACCCTGCTGTGTAAGGTGCGCGTAAGGCCTATACGTCTACCACTTTGTGTAGTCGTTAGCAATGCTAATGATGGCCGTATCATTTTCAGGTAGATAGATAGGCAATTAAAAGTAGATTTGCCTACCGGCAGAATCATGATTATTTGCATCAATCCAGTAGCCATTTGTTTTGAGAACGCCATCACCGCCACTGTGTGGCTGGTACACACCTGAATTAAAGGATAACTACACACACAAAAATGGTTCCCTGATGTGGTTTAAGCATTGTTGTGGACTGGGGGAAATCAGTCCTTCTCCCTGCTACAACACCATCATTAAGTTTGCAAAAGACAACAGTGGTAGGCCTGACCACCGACTATGACGAGACCGCCTAGCGCCAAGTCTAGGACCAAAGGGCTTCTCAACAGTTTTTACCCCAAGCCATAAGACACCTGAACAAGTAATCAAATTGCTGCCCGGACTATTTGCATTGTCCCACCCCCCCCCCCCCCAGCCAGCCTTCTTTTACGCTGCTGCTACTCTGTTTATCATATATGCATAGTCACTTTAACCATACCTACATGTACATACTACCTCAATTAGCCCGACTAACCGGTGCCTGTATATAGCCTTGCTACTGTTATAGCCTCGCTACTGTCTTTTTGCTGTTGTTTTTGTTTCTTTACTTATCTATTGTTCACCTAATACCCATTTCTTACTTAAAAATCACTGTTGGTTAGGGCCTGTAAGTAAGCATTTCACTGTAAGGTCTACACCTCTTGTATTCAGTGTAACAGTATAACTTTAGTCCGACCCCACGCCTTGGGCGCAAACCAGGGACCCTCTGCACACAACAACAGTCACCCACAAAGCATCGTTACCCATCGCTCCACAAAAGCCGCGGCCCTTGCAGAGCAAGGGGAACCACTACTTACTTCAAGGTCTCAAAGCGAGTGACGTCACCGATTGAAACGCTATTAGCGCGCACCACCGCTAACTAGCTAGTCATTTCACATCGGTTACACTAGCGCATGTGACAAATAAATAACATCGATTTCATGTGAAAACACTAACATCAATTATTGAATAATTAGCCTACACTTTTAACTGTGATTATACAGTAGTTTAGGGACCGTAAAGGTTGCAGGTTCTGCTCAGCTTACCTCAAATGGTTGATCCAGAGAGAAGGGAACAGAGCAGGTGCATGGCTTTGTGCTGTTCCAGCTGTAACTTTGAGAGCAGTTATAGCACGGACTTGACATGTCAACACCAGTGTAATCGATCTGTAAAGTAAGGAGATGATCAATGGCACTTATGTGTATATAAATAAGTGTTATACACTAAATATAGACAAGAACTGAAAGATAGCCAGCCAAACAGAGCTAACACATACAAACACAATAAATTGGCTACTTCCTGTTGTGTTGGCTTGCTAGTTAGTTAACGTTACCTCTAACTCTTTGATGTTGTTTGATGTCACGAATAGGCCAATGCCGATTGGGATAAAGATGAGACCAATGACAAAGAAAGCAGGAAGAACAGTACCGGCTGTCAAAATAGGTTGCCAAGCGGGTAGTCTTTGTTGTTTGAACGCAGTGTTGTCCGGCTTTTTATTTTTCACAGTTTCTGCTCCTCCATGGCCAATAGCAGCAGGTTGGTGCCCGTCCTCTTCCTTAGCGTTGTAGTTAGACGCCATCATGGCTGCAGTTCTCGTCGAACAAAATAATCCACACTGTCAACAATAGTGACAGCTGGCTATGTCGCGAGAAAGCGGATTGATTGATTCCCTTAGAAACGAAAGTTATCTTCTCTATAATGTTACGTAACATGAAATGTAATCATTTAAAAAAATACAAACATTTTGGATTTGCTTTGGAGAGGATTTCGATCTTCTGCGAAAGTAGGCAGCTAAGGATGAGAAAGAACCAGGAAGCTCCTAAACCAATGGTGTTGCACGTGATCAGTTGAGGAGCACTCCCCTTTTATGCAAAAAAATAAATAAAAAGACACTCACTAGCCCATGAGGCCATATAAATGAATCAGAAAAACGTTTTCCCTATGTGAGTCAGAGGTTCGAAACTCTGAAGTCATTCGAACAGAAAATGTTCAATTATTGTATAAATCCTATACAGCAGTGTAATCAATCATTTGGAATTGATCACTTTCTTGTGTCACTCAGTGTTTCAGGACTAGTCATCATATCGTCTGAACTGTCCCTCTCCATATTTGGAGGATGCATGCACTCAAAGACTTGGCCTCTATTGGTTGACCTAACTAAAGCTAGGCTACTCATGATGATGTATACATTACTATTATTATGAGTATTATTGTTATGATTATCCTCATAGGATTTCAGTGATGCAGTACATGCAGGGGCTGACTGGGACTAGAAATCGCCTCTGGCATATCTAACACATTTTTTTCCCTTGAGGCCCATTTTATTCCTTGAAGCACCCATTATTAGCCAAATCCTTTTCATTTTGCAAAAAAGAAACAAATTAGACGGGCCCACTGGGCGAAAAATGGACCAGCCAAGATGGTCAGTGGCCCCCGAATACATGTATTCTCAATTAAATGTGCATATACATGATGTGCATATATGATGTGCACATACATGTTGCCTAATCAGACTTCCCTGAAGTTCATCTGGGAGAAATTACATTATTATATTCTATTTTATTACATTCCATTCTATTTACCCATGTTCACTGATTGTAATTTGTGACGTAAAGTGGCCTAATATGATTGTGGCGTTACATGGAACCCACGGTATTGTTACTTGATACTTGATTCTGATTGGCTTAAACGGCATTTTAGAGTTTAAATGATAAATAAGGGGTTGCTTTTATATCAGTATGATTCACTTTACAGAGCGTGTGTCTGAGGTGAATGGCCCTGTGCTTTTATCTGCCCAACGGTATCTTCACTCAGGATTGGATAGACCTTTTGTATAAGCGTGTGCAAGGTAAGCACATGGGTTAAGCTATAATTACTACTTTTAATCTTTTAGTTCAAAAGGCTCAGTCAAAACAACAAACATTTGCAATCACTTGACTTGAGTATCTTGAGTTGAACGAATTTGCAACTTTACATTCCGACCTGGACAGGTGGCCTTGCAACACGGGAATGTACATTTACCCAGACACTGACTCATGCAATGCATTATACATAGCCTAATGATATCTATGCATATTACTGGCTCATTCTAATATAACCCAGGGTCTCATAGTACAAAATCAGCTTTGGCCATTGGAATGATCATTGACTGAGCATTACAAATTACCATGGCAATAATACATCACAATAGTTATTATTTTTCTATGTTTTCCAGGCCCAAAACATATTGTAGCCTGAAGGCTTGTCTTTTCTGATGTAGCAGTCATTACATTGCTGGCCCAGATAGGATGTGCATCACATAAAGGATTAGCTTAATCTGGAATCATGGATACCTTTCCTGTATTTAGTCAGTCACCAGCTTATTTACTTACCTCAGAAGGACCTCTGAGATTGCAATATCTGGAAGCACTGTCTCATGTAGAATTGTTATTGTTCTTTCTCTGAAATGTTTACTTTCACAATCTGAAACTATTGGGCAAACTTGGGACAGTGTTGTTCAAAATAACAGGGGACAATATTTTCATGGCGGTAAGCACTCAAAAAGGACAAGAAAGAGGATTTTGACACCCACCATCTCAGATGATTGTTATGAAATTTCAGTTGTTGGAAACTGCTAAGATTAGCATTCCTGCAATATTATTTTGTTGAAATATAATTTGATCTCTGAGAAATTAAGCTATTTGATTGCACCCAAATTTGGCCATTTTAATTTATGGGATTCATATAATATTCAATAAATATAGTCTGATTTGGATCAGACTTTTTTCAAACAATGAGTTAGACATGAGGAATCCAAAGAAATGTTCAATAGCCACCCCAGACCCTTCAGACCCCACGCCAATCACACCCCAACAACAACTATAAAGTATCAGTTTTATATGTCTGAAAAGTAGTATGGAGCTATGGCTCAGGGTATTGTTTCTTCAACCTATGCTATGTATTCCCAGTGAATTTGGTGATGTTTTTTTCCCCCTGTTCAGATAAATTAGTCATTGAAGTTGTTGGGTTTATGTCCCATTCTACATCCTGATATTACCACTAGATGGTGCTGTTCCAGGTGATTTAGTCTATGGACAAGGTATGAGAGAAATCCATGCGTTGTTTTTTTTGTCCACTGTTTCAAATGAAAACTTTTTAGCATTTGTGGCACAAAGCGGAATAAGTGGAATGGTATCAAATACAGTACATCTAACATGGTTTCCATGTGTTTGATGCCATTCCATTCTCTTCGTTCCAGCCATTATTATGTGCCGTACTTCCCTCAGCAGCCTCCACTGATAAATATTGATTTTGTAACTCAATGATATTACTTATAGATGATTTGGATATGAAGCACAGAAATGCTAATATAGGTACCATTGATTTGCATTGGATTTGTGCTGCAAATGCTAAAAAGTTAGCATTTGAAACAGTGGACAACAAAACCAACGCATGGATTTCTGTCATACCTCGTCCCAGGGGCGTAACTTTGGTTATAGAAGTGGTGGGGACAGAATTATTATTATTATTTATTTACATTTTTTAGGGGGCAATATTGCAGATAGATGGCGGCTTCAATCAATGTAATTGTCTGCATCATTTCCAATCCCCCATATATTTCTTTGTAAATATATATATTTAAAAATATATATTTTCCTTTTCCCCTAATACCATCTCTCCCCTAATTGGAGTAAACTAATGGACAACAACACTTAAGCCTCTATTTCCAGCTTATACATACTATATACATTTTACAGCCACAGTATATTTTACAATAGTTATCTTTTGTTTGTTTTTAGTCCCATTCAGCTCCACTCAACCCCTCCCATCTTTCTCTGAACACCATCCAGTTTTGATTTCTATTTGCCATATATTTTTCAACTGTGCTGTGATATTTCACAGAAGTTCTAAACCTTTCTATTCTCATAGATTCTACATATTGTAAATTTAAAATAATTGTTTTTGCTCAGAATATTATTATGCTATTGATCGATTGACTATGAATTTTTAAATCACCCAGTAGTGCTATTTGCAAAGATGGACATAATTTGGAAGGAGGTCTGGGGGTCCTCCCATTTTTGGGGGCATCTAATGAACATTTCCTGCATTTCTACACAATTTAATTTGACCCATGGCCCTTCTAGCCATCTCTACTTAGAACAGCAAAAAGTAAGCAAAAATGCCCACAGTCATTAAGCTAGGTAAGAGATTATTAAATATGTTTAAGTGATTGATAAGACTGAACTAGATCCATGATAATTCAATAATCAATGTTGTGTTGAACCTTTAACCAATAGCCTAACAAATTAACAACTCTTCAAAATAAAGTAAAAATACTTAACTTTTGATTGTCTCTAAGACATCCTCTATATCAAATTTCAGCCAAACCGCCCAGCCAACCTGAGCCGCCTTCACGCCAACCCCCACCAGTCTAGTCAATAACTGAACTCTCTCACCAACTTCCTCAATGGAAAGGTTTGGAAAACAAAAGTTGAATGAAAACACACATGCACCTACACATTGACACACAGGAACAATACACCCTCCATATAATTCATATCATAGGCCTAATAGTACTGTAGAGCTCTTTTTACTTGCACACAATATAGCTGGGTCAGCCCGTCTTGCCCTTAGGGGCCCACGGTCCTGTAGCGCCCCAACCCAAGACAACCCACTCAGCTTTAGGATCTTAGTGAAACATTAATTATTGGTTTCAGGTGTGTTAAACCAAGGCCAGAGTGACAAAAGTACAGCAGACCCCCAGGGCCAGGACTGAGCAGACCAGCAACTAGGGATTGCCTAAATAGGTATCTCCCCTGACGTGGGCATGTTTTCAATACAGACTCCTTTTGTCGTACAGTATTCCAAATTAGGCTTCTAGACCTTATGAAAGTTGCACAGTATACCCTTATTCTTATAACAAATCTAGCGATACTGTACATAACTTGACATTTCTTCCATACATTGTGGAAGGATAACCATCCTTCCAATTAATGGCAATGCATTTATTAGTCACATTCTTTTGATAACAGTCACCAGTATCAACATTTCCAAGCAAACAAAAACAGGGAGAAGGGACAATCTGTAGACATAATGAGATTAAAGAAAATACTCTTTGCCTGAGTTCTGCCAGCCTTCACAAGAACACAACACATGCAAATACAGTGCATTGGAAAAGTATTCAGACCCCTTGACTTTTTCCCCAAAAAATTACGTTATAGCCTTATTCTAAAATGGATGAAATATTAAATCAATCGACACACAATACCCCATAATGACAAAGTAAAAACAGGATTTTAGAAATACCTTATTTACATAAGTATTCAGACCCTTTGCTATGAGACTCGAAATTGAGATCAGGTGCACCCTGTTTCCATTGATCATCCTTGAGATGTTTCTACAACTTGAATGGAGTCCACCTGGGGTAAATTATAATGATTGGACATGATTTGGAAAGGCACACACCTGTCTGCATAAGGTCCCACATTTGACAGTGCATGTTAGAGCAAAAACCAAGCCATGAGATCTAAGGAATTGTCTGTAGAGCTCCGAGACAGGATTGTGTCGAGGCAGAGAACATAGTGGCCTCCATCATTCTTAAATGGAAGAAGTTTGGAACCATCAAGACTTTTCCTAGATCTGGCCTCCTGGCCAAATTGAGCAATCGGGGGAGAAGGGCCTTGGTTAGGGAGGTGACCAAGAACCTGATGGTCACTGTGTTAAAGCTCCAGAGTTCCTCTGTGGAGATGGGAGAACCTTCCAAATGGACAACCATCTCTGCAGCACTCCACCAATCAGGCTTTATAGTAGAGTGGCCAGATGGAAGTCACTCCTCAGTAAAAGGCACATGACAGCCCACTTGGTGTTTGCCAAAAGTCACCTGAAGACTTCAAAACTATGAGAAACAAGATTCTCTGGTCTGATGAAACCAAGATTGAACTAGGGCTAGGCGTCTCGCTAGCGGGACACCTGTCGACAACTGGAGGGCGCGCAATTCAAATAAATAATCATAAAAATTATGGATATTTAACATTCAGGTATGTACAAGTGTCTTATCGGTTAAAAGCTTAATAAAGTCTTGTTCATCTAACTGCATTGTCCGATTTACAATAGGCTTTACAGCAAAAGCATACCATGCGATTGTTGGAGGAAGGCGCCCCACATCAAAATATTTTTCAACATTACAGGCTTCATAAAATCACAAATAGCGATTAAATATTCACTTACTTTTTGAAAATCTTCCCCTGATTTGCAATCCAAAGGGTCCCAGGTACAACATGCATGGTCATTTAGTTAGATAAAATCCCTCTTTATATCCCAAAAAGTCAGTTTAGTTGGCGCCATCGATTTGAGTAAACCACTCGTTCAACATGCAGAGAAAGGAATCTAAAAAGCTACCGTTAAACTTTGTTAAAACAAGTCAAAATATGTTTCTTTTTAATCCTTAGGTACACTAAAATGTAATTAAATTATAATATTTCATACGGAAAGAAGTATGTTCAATAGAAAAGCAAAATAAGCATAACTCTGACTCCTAGTATCAAAACTCAAAATTCAAACAAAAGACTGTTGACATCTAGTGGAAGCCATAGGAATTGCAATCTGGGAGCTGGAATTGCATATGCCCCATAGCGTTCCATTATAAGAGCATGTGCTTTAAAAGAAAAAAACATTCTGGTTGGTTTTTCTTTGGATTTTCTCCTACCATATTAATTGTGTTATAGTCTCATACATTATTTTAACATTTCTACAAACTTCAAAGTGTTTTCTATTCAATGCTACCAATTATATGCATATCCTGGACTCTGGCCCTGAGTAACAGGCAGTTTACTTTGGACACGTCAGTCAGACAGGAAGTGGAGAAAAATAGACCCTAGCCTGAAGAAGCCTGAATACCAAGCGTCACATCTGTTGGAAACCTGGCACCATCTCTACTGTGAAGCATGCTGGTGGCAGCATCATGCTGTGGGGATGTCTTCCAGCAGCAGGGACTGGGAGACTAGTCAGGATCGAGGGAAATATTAACAGCGCAAAGTACAGAGAGATCATTGATGAAAACCTGCTCGAGCGCTCAGGCCTTCAGATTGGGGCGAAGGTTCACCTTCCAATAGGACAATGACCATAAGCACACAGCAAGACAATGTAGGATTGGCTTCGGGACAAGTCTCTGAATGTCCTTGAATGGCCCAGCAAGAGCCCGGACTTGAACCCGATCAAACATCTCTGGAGAGACCTGAAAATAGCTGTCCAGCAGCACTCCCCATCCAACCTGACAGAGCTTAAGAGGATCTGCAGAGAAGAATAGGAGAAACTCCCCAAATACAGGTGTGCCAAGCTTGTAGCGTCATACCCAAGAAGACTCGAGGCTGTAATCGCTGCCAAAGGTGGTTCAACAAAGTACTGAGTAAAGGGTCTGAATACTTATGTAAATGCAAAATTTCAGGTATTTAAATTTATATAAATATGCCAAAAATTCTAAAAAACTGTTTTTGCTTTGCCATTATGGGGTATCATGTGTAGATTTATGAGGGAGAAAAAATAATGTAATCAATTTTAGAATAAGGCTGTAACGTAACAACATTTGTAAAAAGTCAAGAAGTCGGAATAATTTCCAAATGCACTGTATTTCCCCTTTTGTGCTTTACACCTCCAGCAGAATAGTACAATTCTTGAGTCCATGATATTCAGTTTCACTGGCATATAGCACGTTCTATGGATGGTCTTAAACTGCAGTAATGTATGTCTGAGATGATATGAACATGATTGTCCATATCTGTATCCATTCATCATCATCAATAGCTTCTCCCAGGTCTTCCTCACGTTTTTGTTTAGCATGTTTTGTGTCATCGGAAAAGCCTCTATCAACCCTTGATACAGTTTGGAAATCAACTTTGGAGGTTTGTCAGACTGACTTAAAATAGCATCTGGCTTGTCTAGTGTTTGCTGGACATAGAGAAGAAAGTGTTGTATCTGCAAAAATTCCCCTCACCTCCATCACAGACTGGTATTCCTGGCTGCCTGACCCTGTTGTGACCACTGTCACAATCTGATCCTCTTAAAATGAGGCACGACAAAGAATTTATTTTATGTACATTTATCTATTATATATTATATTAAGATTAGAATAAATGGAAATGATCATTATTCCCAGATCCCAGACTGTAGCTGTAAGATTAAGATGCTGTCCTGTAGCTACTGTAGACCCACCCATCAATTTAGACCCATAAGGCGGCGCACAATTGGTCCAGCGTTGTCTGGTTTAGGGGAGAGTTTGGCCGGACGGAATTTCCTTGTCCCATCTCGCTCTCGCAACTCCTTGTGGCGGGCCGGGTGCCTGCAAGCTGACTTTGGTCGCCAGCTGGACGGTGTTTCCTCCGACACATTGGTGCGGCTGGCTTCCGAGTTAACCGAGCAGTGTGTCAAGAAGCAGTGCGGCTTGGCAGGGTCGTGTTTTGGAGGACGAATGGCTCTCGACCTTCGCCTCTCCCAAGTCCGTTTGGGAGTTGCAGCGATGGAACAAGACTGTAAATACCAATTGGGGAGGAAAAGGGGTAAAAGAAATACAAAACAAAAAACATATTGTCTGGGATCCAACTTTGCACAAGTGGGTTGACAAAACTGAGCCTAAGGCTGAGATTTTCAATTAAATCTAAATGAGTGAATGACCAATGTATTTAAACTGTGATAATGTTACTAACAATTTTGAAAATGTGTTGAGGTGTTTTACAGAACAAGCTTGTACCACCACCTCCATCGATGGGGGTGTATGGATATGTGATGGACACAAAATGCATGGTCGCATTTGTGTTTATGTATTGTTTCTTTGTATTTTTGAAGAATGCTTTCACTGAAAGGTCAGTCCTCCAAGGTTTTGCCATTGAGATGCATTTATACTACTGTTGGCCAGTAGACGGCAGTGAGACGTGTTCGCTTCACACTGGGACCATATGTGATCCTGCACCTGTGTGTTCTCATAATTGAGAGAACCTTTGAAAGAGAAGCCACGTTCTACTGTTTCATAATTTATCCTGTGTTACAGGTCAGAAAAGTGCAAAAATACACAGAAAATCACAATATAGTTTTGTAACTTGTCTGTTGAAGTGAATGTAATGGTTTTGAACAACATACTAATTGTATAACTTCGTACGAGACAGAAAATGCATGTAGAGTGTAAAATGAAATGATGGAGGTGCATTCCTTTGATCTAGAAAAAAAACCAAATTATTAACTTCTGAACATTTGTATTTTTGATAAAAACACTTCTGACAATATCCTCAGGGTTTAGAGAATTTTATGTTGTAACTGTGATGTTTTAAGAACTTTGTAATTGATGTACTGTAAATGTTAGAAAAGTGGTTAGCTTTAGAAAAGCGTCTAGCTCGGGTTAGCAGTTTGCTAGCTCTGGTCAGTTGGTTGCTAGCTTCGGTTAGCGCTATGCTAGCTTGTTCAGTCATTTTCCAATAATTAGCATTAATGTCATTTTCAATAGTCTTGTCTTTCTATTAGTCCTTACACTGGGTGAATGTACTTTGAGCATGGGTATGAAGTAACTTCTAATGAGTTATACCAGTCTTTAAAGGCTTTCATGTTTTAGAGTCTCCTATGCGGCTACAGTCAACTACATAATTATAACCTAAACAGGTTATTTCAAGTTAAGAGTAAATGTGTTTGGGGAATAGATGTAATGTATTTTAAAATGTAAATTAGATTAGAATTTAATCATTTTAATGTGTAAATTGATGTCTTTTTTATTTGTTTCTGAAATAATATGTCAAGGATTTATGAGACATTAAATACACTTTAAATATAAAAAACAAAACTTTGAAACACAATGAAAAGACAGAAAAAGACAATTTGCACTTGAGAGAAAGTTGAATAAAATAATGCAGAGAACCTTTGAAAGTGAAGCCACGTTCTCCTGTTTCATCATTTATCCTGTGTTACAGGAGCTATTATCTGCTGCACCATTCCCAAAACTGGGATCTGTAACATATATCTGGGGAACTCTGGCAGTTGCCCCAAAGGAGTGAATTCTTTCTCCATGAAAGCAGGTGAATATTGTTTTAGACTACATGAGGTTTAACTCCAAGACTGTGTCAGCCAATCATAGCTTTCTCTGGTGAGCTCCTGCTAACATATTTCCCACTAACAGCAGGTATATGGGGCAGCAGATACCCTACAATGCATTACACTGATGGTACCAACTCAAAGCCTCCAAGCCAGGGGCCTGGACCACTCCCTCGACAGCTCTCTGGCCTGCCCTCTCCCTCACACTTTGACCTCATGACACGAATGGTTGTGCCACTTGACACTCTATCCTATTGAGGTACTGTATGACTGGAAAATCCTTCCAAACTTAATCCAATCATTAAGTGAGCTTTTTATTTAACATAGCATATGGCTGAAGTAGCAGGGATGTTAACTATTTTCTTTTTGTCGCACAGGCCATTTGCCCAGAGTGAATTTGCCTATATCCAGAAGTGGATTTTTCTGCATAAAAAAACTTTTATTCAAATTCTCTCTTTTAATTAAATCTCTCCTTTGTGTCCTCATGTTCACATTAATTTGATGTGTTCTATCATCATTTACAATGCTAATTACTTCTGCATTGCTTTACATTACAGACAAGTATATATTATACACATATATTTTATTTTAGACATTACAAAAACATATTTTTGTGCAT
The DNA here is from genome assembly GCF_029448725.1 of Salvelinus fontinalis. Classification (NCBI taxonomy): domain Eukaryota; kingdom Metazoa; phylum Chordata; class Actinopteri; order Salmoniformes; family Salmonidae; genus Salvelinus; species Salvelinus fontinalis. The sequence goes on along the minus strand of NC_074680.1, from coordinate 14,278,801 downwards.
TTTGGTTTTCCTACATTTCAGTATAGTACTTTTCCGCATGGAGTCTCGCTACCCTTTGACTCACAACAAACCCAGCTAATGACACTGGTTTGACTGTCTCTCATTGGTTGATTGAGCAAATGTAACTCATCTGCTCGATTGGAAACAATATTATTCTTTCACTTAGAGGACACATGGTTGGTGATTGTAGACACAGGCAGCTTGTTAACTGAGTTGATTTTAACTTCTGAAAGGCCAATGTAAGTGATCGCTCCACAATTGCGAGATGACCATGATAATTTGTCTCTAGTGTATCACAGCACAAGCATGGGTGTAAATGGCCATTTGTTTTGATACATTTTTTCAATTTGATAACACACAGCAAGTCAATTCAAACACGGACTATTTAGTAAATGAATGTGAGATGAATGACTTGCTACAGAGTCTGGTTCAACTGATGCACATGGGCATAAAATGCATCCAAGGTGATTTTAGATAACTTTAACATGTCAAGGCTCAGGAGAAGACCCAGATGCAGACAGTTTCGAAGTAACAAAAGTTTATTACAGAAACAGGGGAGCAGGCAAACGACAGGTCAACGGCAGGCAGAGGTCAGTAGTCCAGAGCAGAATCCGAAAGGTATAGAACGGCAGTCAGGGTCAGGGCAAGCAGAGGTCAGTAATCCAGGGTGGTGTGACAAGGTACAGAACGGCAGGCAGGCTCAGGGTCAGGGCAGGCAGGATGGTCAAAAACCAGGAAAGCTAGAAAACAGGAACTAGCGACAGACACGCACGGGAAGAACGCTGGTAGTCTTGACGAAACAAAATGAACTGGCAACAGACAAACAGAGAACACAGGTATAAGTACACTGGGGATAATGGGGAAGATGGGCGACACCTGGAGGAGGGTGGAGGCAAGCACAAAGACAGGTGAAACTGATCAGGGTGTGACAAATATTATGAACACAATGCATGTTTGCGCTTAGCAATATTATCTGTTTAATATGCTGAAGTAGGTCATCTTTCAAAAAAGTATTTAATTTAAATTACATGTCATTACAAAAACCTTGATATATAAAGGACACATTTAATTTGCCGCAAACCAAATGATTTGGCCTCAGTACTAAATGCAGTAACAAAATGCGTCATGAAAAGCTCACTAGGTGAAGCAGTACATAACTAATGCATAAAGCAGTTAGTAGCAGCATTACCTAACAATCCACATTGGTTATATTCCCTTAAAAAAATGCACACATGCCAATTGTTAACTAAGAAAGCAGTTAAGTTGATTTCATCGACATGAAAACAGAATAGAATTTGTTTAAAAAATATATATACATAATTTCAAGTACAACATTTTATTGTATAATGTTTAAATATGTATATTGTTTTCAGTTGGACGAAAACACAATGGTCCACTCAGCTTCCTGCTCAATAGAGAGGAGACAAATTACTTTCTCTTGTCTGAATATCCCCCCTCTCTCTTTCTGCCTCAGGGTACTTCATTGGAACTTTTACACTGAGCACCTCTGACCCATAGAACACTACCATGGTTGGCAGCTTGTTTGATTAATGTTCCCTGTTAGTGTCTCTGGCTCTATCAGCTTTTCCCTCCATTTTGAAAGGCTGTTGTGCTGCTGATTGTGGATTTCTTAAGCTCTATCCTCATGGACTGGCTCTCTGCTCTCATTCCTCCAGACATCCCCAGAACTCCCAGCATGGTTTTGCCCGTCTTCAGGCTCTTGGAGATGGGGATACGGGTGGATCCTGCCCGGGATGGGTGGGCATCATGCCCAGGCTGGGAGATACAGGGATAGGATAGAGAGAGGATAGAAAGAGGCAAGGGTGAGAGGAGAGGAGGCCACAACAGAGAAAAGGGTAGAAGAAAATGATCAATTACTAAGGGGGAAAATATATGACAACATTTCCCTTCGTGATCATTTACTATATGACCTGTAAATATTTAGTCCTTCTTTCAAGACCAAGTGAGGGAGTACTGTTTCTGTCAGGCTATCCATCCGCCCAACAAAGACCTCATTATACCGACTGCTCAATGAGACGCCACCGTGTCGCCCATCAATATGCTACGTAACAGAAAGGAAAGTACATGTCCACAATCTTCCAAAATTATTATTTTGTCAGTTCATAAATATAATAATTTCATACATTTCCTTTAATTGGGGGTGAAGAGGGTTAATACAACATCAAAATGTATAAGCTTGAAGGAGTGAGTTAAAGGTTAACATAACAGCCAGGGGAATTTGTGTTCTGAGGAGACTCACCACAGCTTGTGTTGGTCTGGCAGGGGTGGACGTGACTGGAGTGATAGTGATGCTGCTCATCACTTTACTGGGTGTGGTTTTGAGAGCTGAGGTGCTGTGGCGAGTGGAGCGCAACACTGTGCCCGTGGATAACGTTATCTCTCTGTTACACTCCGTTGCCATGCCAACAGGCCTAACCACCACCTTGGGGCCTGTGTTGTTGTTGTTGTGGCCCTCAGAGGGGCCCTTATGGAACTGGGAGCCATGGAGGTGGATGTGGATCTTATTGTCCTCTGTGGTGGTGATGATACTGGCGTTGGAGTTGTACTTCCTGATCTGCGTGGGGACCATCTGTTTCTCAGGGGTGACCTTGAACATTGTCCGGGCCATGGTCATCTCATGGAGCTCTGGGGTGGCGGAAATGTTGGACAGCATGGATGTGCTGACCGTCATGATGGATATAGGTGACATGGGCCTGCCTGAAGAGGAAGAGGATGAGGAAGATGAGGAGGCCATGCTGCACTCTGGTAACTTGGCCCTGGAGATGGTGGTGATGCTGACGGGGGACTTGGCCCTCTCTGGTCCCCCTGGCCTGGCGCTGGCTCTGCCCCTTGAAGAGGTGGTGGTGTGGGTGTGGGTGGGAATGATGGTAATCTGAGACTTCTGGTGGACCTGTAGCGTGGGACTGAGGTTGGAGCTGGAGTAAAGGTCCTCAGCAGTGGGACTGCTGATCTCCAAGGTAGCCATGCTGTTCTGGTGGTCTGGGGTCACTCTGATGCGTAAAGGCTGCCCTTCCTTTTGGGACATGGTCAGCTCAGAATGCATGGATTCACTGTTGATACCCACAGACTTGACCACATTACCACCCTGAGGAATATTTTCCCTCTTCCGCATCGAGGGAATCCAAGACTTCTTCATGCTGAGGTCAGCTGCAGCAGAGAGTGAGAAGTGTTCTTGACCACCAGCTTTCTCTGTGGGATTCTTGAGGCACTTCTGTTGAAGGTTACTCATGATGTGATTCTCTTCCTGCACAGACTTCCTGATGAACACAGCTGGGGTGTCCTCTTCTGCCATCTCAGTGGCCAGTGCATCAGTCTGCACTCCAGTGGACGCCATGGCGATGTCCACCATCCTCCTCCCATTCAGGCTGGATTTTAGAGTGCGGCTGTGGCTCTTGGTCACCTCCAGCTCTTTGGTGAGGTGGAGGACCTCAATGCTCATCTTGTTCTTCTTCTCCTTTTCCTCTAGGAACCTCTGCTGGAGGAAGGAGTAGTTCACTTGGAGCTGAGAGAGCTGGTCTTTTTTGTTCATCAGCTCGTGGATCTTCTCCTTGAGGGCTACTATGTCATTCTGCAAGTCTCTGGTTTTGGCCTCTTCCGTCTTGTAGCGCTGTCGTAGGTCTACTTCTTGGCTCTCCACCTCTCCTTTCTCTATGCCTTTATCCAGGGAAATCTGACTCTTCATCTCCTCCACCTGCTGGGAGAGAATGTGGGCCTTGTTTTGTTCTGTCAGGAACTTTTTCTCCAGCAGGTCGTACTGATACTCTGTCTTTATCAAATCTCCCTCCACAACCTCCAGCTGCTTGAGGCGTTTTTTTAATTGCTCTATTTCAAATGTTAGCTCCTTCACCCTGTTGTACTCTTTCAAACCCCCATCTGACAAGCTTCCCAGTTCCCTCTTTGCTATGTTATTTTTGCCTATATTTCCTTCCTCCTCCAATCCATCTAACCTCTTGTTCATTTGGCTGACTTTGTAGCTAAGATCCTTGCTCTTTTCCATTTCACAAGCAAGCCTAATACTAAGCTCTCCTTTCTCTCTGGTAAGGGTCCCTACCTTGGCTTCCATCTCTGATTTCAACTTCAGGAGCTTTTTACTCTCCTCTATTAATCTCTCAGTCACTTCCATAACCTTGCCCTGCTCAGCCTTGAACATCTTACTCAAATCATAATTCTTGTCCTCTAACTTCATTCTCTCCATCAAATTTTTCCTCTCATCAACCATTACCACAGTGAATGACTTCAGCTTCGCCAGGTCATCTTTAAGGCTCTGCTCAGTCTTTTCCAGTCTCAACTCAGAAGATTCCATCTCTTTCATGCGTATCTTAACTGCTACCAGTTCATCGTTGAGCTCCTTTGACATGCCCTTCCCTCTCTCCAGAGTGGAGCGTAACTGGGAGCACTCTGCCTTGCTGGCGTCGAACTCCCCCTCTAGTCTCTCCAGCTTCACCATCCTTCTCTGGAGCTTCTCCACCTGCAGTTTGAGTTCTTTCCTTTGGCTCTCCTCTTCCTGCAGCCTCCTCCTCATCTCCCTGTACTGGACCTCTGCCTTGGTGATTTCCTCGTCCTGCCCTTTCATCTCAAATACCTGTTTGCGGAAGTTCTCTAGTTCTGTCATTAGGTTAGAGTTCCCACACTCCCCTTTGCTGATCTTATCCCTCAGCTCGCGCAGCTCCTTTTCTGACCTCCTCAGTGCTACGTTGCTCTCCTCCAGCTCCTCCAGTCTGTGGGTGAGTCCAGACAGCTTGGCATCCAGCTGGCGGTTCTGGGACTCCTGGCTGACCAGCTTGGCTGTCATCTCCTCTTGCTCCTGGGTAAACTTGGCCTGGTGTTCCTTCAGTTTGCCCTCCAAGCTCAGGGCCCTCTGGCAGTCCTCCTGTGCTCGGCCGCAGGTGTCGTTCAGGGTCTGCTCTCTCTCCTGCAGCTGCTGGATCAGCTCCTGGACCCTCTGGCTCTGCTGATCCATCTGCTCCAGGTGGAGTTGCCGCTCATCCACCAGCATCAGGGCAAAGGACTTCAGTTTGACCAGCTCCTCTCTTACCTTCTCCAGACGCTTGGTGTGCTCCTTCTCTTTACGCACCTGGTAGGCTTTCTCATTCTCCAGCAACCTCTTCAATCTGTGGAGAGAGAAAAAAACAATAGATGAAGGATAAGTATGTGTGTAATTTTTTGCTGCACTGTACTTCCTGGAATTAACAGTGTTTCATATGGTGTATCATACTGTATCACAAAGAAAAATATAATTTCTAAATGTTTCACTTTAGCCGAGCTTGATACTTTGTATCACAAGCATGTTTTGAATTTCTACAGAAATGTCAAACCATAGAACATTTGATTCACATGACAGAAGTGATTGAACTCATTATACAGTAAGCTGCCATGAAAGGTACAGTGTTTAAGATACCATTTATTTACAATATATAACTACTGGTATTCACTGCTGCAACATATTCTTTGTGATGAATGCATGCATACATCAATCTAAAGATATACATTATTTTCTCATGCACCCAATTAATGAGCCTGGTAGATGTTAAATGAACACAGAGGAAATCAAGCTCTATTACTTTATAATGGATGGTCAGGATAAAGTCTCTGATCTGTTCAGTCTCTGATCTGACCCATCATTGTGGTTCCCTGTGAACATTTTTATTTTATTTATCCTGCTTTATCCTGATTCTCTTTGGTTCAGCTCACCATGCCTCTCACACTTTATTTGGCAAAGAACTGCAGCACACTGAAAGAGGTAGTACACTAGGAAAAATTGCCAAAAACTCCCTCACTGTTTTCCATCCTTGCTTCTGGAATCAAGACTGAGAAAACTGAAAGTTTGACTAAACCGCCACTGAGCAATCTCTTTTTCTGCTGTGCATGTCCATATGTGGAATCTCAGCAGACAGAGAAAGCCTGTAACAAGTTACATGCAAAATACACTGAATGCATAGTTGTCTTGGGAACATTCCATCTTTTGCCTGAAGTGCACACTTTATATAAAAATACAGTACATCTCACACTGAGCTGCAATATCAAGCGAGAAACACATTCTGACGACAGTATGTCAGCAGAAACAGCTGAACTCTAAACAACTTAGACACCATTCAAAACTTACCCACTATTCTTGATGCATTACAGGCGAGTCTATGTCTAACATGTTTGCCATAGTAGAGGATCCACTCCAAGTTCAGAGTTGGCATAGACTCCCTTTTACACTGGAACTCTACCATCACATTCCAAGCATGTCATCAGGACAATGAAAGGTGAATAAAAATTGTGTGTAGCACCGGACCTTTAGCTGATCACTTCGCCCATATTCGGCAGGCAGAGCTCTGTGGGGCTCTGGTTTGGACTGTGAGAGGGTGGGAGGGACCCTGGCCAGAGGGTAGGAGGGACCCTGGCCAGAGGAGGGCGTTCTCTACACTCCTCCTCAGTTTGTTTTCCCCCTTTTTTGTGTTCACTTACAGGCAATGCGGAGCTTGTTTCAATGGAAAGGGCTCCTACACACAGGCTGTCACAATAGCCTATTTACACAAGTAATTCAGACACACATTACATCTTACTCAGTCATGTCTCCGTTATTGAAGTTACTTCTTATATTAATTAAAGTGGTTTCTATAGAGACAGCGCTGTTTTGGCTAAGCCAAATTATGTTTATGGGAAACAATGCAAAGTACCCACATGAAAAAATACTATAGTATACTATGGTCAAAATACTGTAGTATTACTATATTTGTACACTATAGTACACTGTTTCTGCAGACTTTACTGTAGTATTCACTGTTGTCTTCTTGCGGACATGACTGTAGAATACTATACTATTCACTATAGTGTTCTTGCAGACATGACTGTACTATAGTATTCACTATTTTTGCGTACATGACTGTAGTATACTCTGTAGTATAGTAAAGTATTCACTGAAGTGTTTTTGCGGACATGACTGCAGTATAGTTTAGTATTTACTGTAGTGTTTTTGTACACTTTACTGTAGTATTCACTGTCAATTTTTTGCGGACATGGCTGTAGTATGCTGTCAGGGCCGGCTCTAGCCTTTTGGTGGCCCTAAGCGAGATTTGGTTGACGGCGGAGAGAAAAATGCACGTTTTAAAGTTAATTTCCTGCAATTCTACAAGAGAAAGTTTTAAAGTTCTACACATTTTACCATGACTTATACAATGTTAATGATATACAGTATGAGCGAGAGTGACGAACAAAATCAATGGGGGCCCCCTGGAGGTTAGGGACCCTGGGCAATTGCCCTACATTTATTTTTTTTAGTCCCATATTTTGTCATGTTATTTTTGGCTCATTTGATCCCATATTTACTTTTTGCAATTTGTACAGCCGGTCCTGGAATCCCCTGAAGCTTGTCTGTGTGCGTTGTAAAGCAGATCAACCGACATCTTCGTGTTCGTCAGTCTCCCTTTTCGTTATTGGTGACATATTGCTTTGTAACGGTTCAGTCTGGACAGTTGGTTTTGTGAGAAGACCTCTTTGAAGTCAGGACGTCCACGACAGAGTGTAGACGATGTCGCGTGGATGTCGTAGAGTCAAACAACCGATTCCGTCGCGTTCCTGAGAGTCTCCCCTTTTGATATTGGTGACATATTATTCGATATTGGTTTGGGTTTACAGACGATTTCATGTCCATTTTCTTGTCCGGATCCTCATGTGTAGAAAAAGTCAGCTTTCGCAAACCCCATGTTATGGAATGGGCGCAATCCCCTCTTTTATAACAATAGAAAGATGGGATTGAGCTGCTGACTCTACAAGAACCGGTAAGTCTCTAGCATAAACACACAGGGAGCTATTCAAAATGACTTCATTGTTTGATGCTGAAGAGCATAATTTGACTTTAGGGTTAACTGGAGTCCGACATCACCATAACGCTCACTCAAACCTCAATTTTTTTAATTTAACCAGGCAAGTCAGTTAAGAAAAAATTCTTATTTACAATGACAGCCTAGGAACACTGCCTTGTTCAGGGGTAGAACAACATATTTTTACATTGTCAGCTCAGGAATTTGATCTAGCAACCTTTCAGTTACTGGCCCAACACTCTAACCACTAGGCTACCTGCCGCTCAATCAGTTATTCTTGTAACTGAAGAATATGGTGTGACTGGCTAGGAAACAAAGTTTTGGTCAGTGTTTCTCTGGGCACCCTTATTATGGAAGGAAATGTATAAAAGCTCCCCTTGGTCATGTTCCGGTGAGAGCTCTTGGTCATGTTCCGGTGAGAGCTTTTGGTCATGTTCCGGTGAGAGCTCTTGGTCATGTTCCGGTGAGAGCTCTTGGTCATGTTCCGGTGAGAGCTCTTGGTCATGTTCCGGTGAGAGCTCTTGGTCATGTTCCGGTGAGAGCTCTTGGTCATGTTCTGCTGAGAGCTCTTGGTCATCTTCCGGTGAGAGCTCTTGGTCATCTTCCGGTGAGAGCTCTTGGTCATCTTTTGGTGAGAGCTCTGTGTGTGTGTGTGTGTGCTGTATGGTGTTGGTTTACTTCTGTGGGCAATCATTTTGTGACCATGCTGTCATGAAGAAATGGTTGGCGTGTGGTTCATTTGTTCTGAATAGTATGTGTTGAGTTTTGCCCATCAGTGAATGTATTTGTGTGACAATATTCAACATTATGTAAAGCCACTGCAATAATGTCCATTTTGTTTTCAGTTGGTTTGTTTGGAGTGGCTTTGCTGGTTTGAGGTCCAGGCAATTTATTGGCAGCGCCCTCCAATTAAGTGACACTCTTTAAGTAAAGTAATTTGTATTTTTAAAATATCTATTGATGTAAATGCAGTGGTTAATGGTTTATTTTCTACCATCAGTAGTGCAGTATTCTTTGTCATCGTTATCAATCATCTTGTGAACTTGGTCAGCTGGATCTCTGTGAAAGCACTGTTGCATTTCAGAAATCTATCCAGTGGAAATCATTTTGGTGTACTCTTGTTAATGTTATTTCCGTGTCAAACAAGCAGACCTCATCCTCTAAGCTTTAAAAAACCTTGCTTGTTCCTTAACTGCCTCTGTGCTGTTTCTCTTTTAATGGGCCTAGAACCTGTCTGGTCCGTTGCATTGCTCAACTGTTGAATTAACTCAATAGGTGGCATGTCGGGAACCTGTGTCTTATGTTCTGGTTGAGGTGTTCCCCTCATTAAACGGTAACTGGCATAGTCTTTTAGATGGCAGGTGTTACTACAATATACTAGTTATGTCTGCAAAACACTAGTGAATACTACAGCATAATACAGGCATGTCTGCAAAAACACAACAGTAAATACTACAGGCATGAATACTATGAATACTATAGTATACTACAATACAACATTATTTAGAGCATAGTATTTTTTCATGTGAGTAACGAGTTTAAAATGTACACTGAAGAAAAATATAAATACAACATGAAACAATTTCAAAGATTTTACTGAGTTACAGTTTAAATTAATTAATTAGGTCCTAATCTATAATTCACATGACTGGGAATACAGATATGCATCTGCTGGTCACAGATACCTTTTTTTTAAAGTAGGGGCCTGGATCAGATCAGAGGGGGCGTGGATCAGAACCAGTCAGTATCTGGTGTGACCACCATTTGCCTCACGTAGGGTGACACATCACCTTCGCATAGAGTTAATCAGGCTGTTGATTGTGGCGTGTGGAATGTTGTCCCACTCCTCTTCAATGGCTGTGTGAAGTTGCTGGATGTTGGTGGGAACTGGAACATACTGTCGTACGCTTCGGTCCAGAGCATCCCAAACATGCTCAGTGGGTGACATGTCTGGTGTGTATGCAGGCCGTGGAAGAACTGGGACATTTTTCAGCTTCCAGGAATTGTGTACAGATTCTTGCAACATGGGGCCGTGCATTATCATGCTGAAACATGAGGTGATGGCGGCAGATGAACAGCACGACAATCGGCCTCAGGGTCTCATCACGGTACTTCTGTGCATTCAAATTGCCATTGATAAAATGCAATTGTGTTGGTTGTCTGTAGCTTATGCCTGTCCATACTGTAACCCCACCGCCACCATGGGGAACTCTGTTCACAACGTTGATACCAGCAAACCGCTTGCCCACACGACGCCATACACGTGGTCTGCGGTTGTGAGGCCGGTTGGACGTACTCCGGTTGGAGGCGGCTTAGAGAAATTAACATAGAATTATCTGGCAACAGCTCTAGTGGACATTCCTGCAGTCAGCATGCCAATTGTACGCTCCCTCAACTTTAGACGTGTGGCATTATTGTATGACAAGACTTCGCATTTAAGAGTGGCCTTTTATTGTCCCCAGCACAAGGCGCACCTATGTAATGATCATGTTTTTTAATCAGCTTCTTGATATGTCACACCTGTCAGGTGGCAAAGGAGAAATGCTCACTAACAAGGATGTAAACACAATTTGTGAAATAATATTTTTGTGCATATGGAATTTTTATTTTATTTTTTATTATTTTTTTATTATTATTATTATTATTGTTATTTTTTTTATTATTTTTTTTTCGGGGGGTGGATCAGCTTAATATTGCGGAAAGAATGTTGCTTCCAATGTAATTGTCTGCATCATTTCCAATCCCCCATATTTTTGGGGGTAAATATATATATCCTTTCACGTATGCATACATATACACATATATACATACACATACCTACATAGACATACATACTTTTTTTAAAGAGTATACCTTTATTATTATTCCCAGCAAACCCTACCACCGATCCCCCATTGGAGTAAACTGATAAACATTTCTGTTTTTACCTTCAATTTATACATCTTATACACATTTTACAGACACAGTCTACTTTATAATAGTTCTCTCTTGTTTGTTCTTAGTCCTTCCTCTATTTCTGTTGTCCATCCAGTTTGATTTCCACTTGTAACTGTGCTATTTCACAATAGCTCCGCACCTATACACATATGGAACATTTCTGGGATCTTTTATTTCAGCTCATGAAACATGGGACCAACACTTTACATGTTGTGTTTATATTTTTGTTCAGTGTATTTCCATTGTGGTACTGTTTCAAACAAAGCTGCGTTTACACAGACAACCCAATTCTGTAGTATAGTATTCTACAGAGTACTCTACAACATTTTAATGTAAGCACTACATGGTCAAGAATACTAATGTATAGTATTCTACAGCACAACATATTATAGTAAGTATTACACGATCGAGGGATATTACAGTGTCTAGTATAGAATTCTCCAGTATACTACAACATTCTATAGTAAGCACTACGCAATCGAGGGATATTACAGTGTCTAGTATAGAATTCTCCAGTATTATTATTATAATAATACTGGAGTGACACATCAAGCACTGCAATGTAGTGCCTTAGACTGCTGTGCCACTAGGGAGGCCCCAGTATTCTCCAGTATTTCCACAAAATTCTTTAGTAAGCTCTCATCAATCGAGGGATACTACAGTGTATAGAATTCTACAGTATACTACAAAAGTCTATAGTAAGCACTAAACGATCGAGGGATACTACAGTGTGGAATATAGGATTCTACAGTATATTAAAGTTTACTACAGAATTCTATAGAAATCTACAGTAAGTACTCAAGTATTTAATAGTAAACTGTAGTATTTTTTTATGTGGGTAGCCTGTGATCAATCTCCTAATACCCCTCCCTATAGACAGGAAATGATCTGGTCCGACAGGAAGCTATAAACTCATTGGTAATAGAGAGAGAGCGGTGAGTCTGTCTGCTGTAGTGTCGCCTTGGGAGAAGTGGATCAGTGGTCTGCTCTGTGTAAACTGACGTATAATGGGGATAACAGATAGGGATGAGCCAGTTCCGCTCCCTGGAGGAGACTCTGTAACGAGTCAGATGTACAGACAGACAGGAACCCTGAAAATGCTTTTCTGAGGTGCTGAACGATATGGTGACCAAGTACAGAGCAGGGTTCCCCAACTGAATTTGGCCCACAGGCACTTTTATTCCAGACGCCAAATTTTCTAAGCAATTGTATTTATTTTGGGGATTTTTTGGGGGGTGCACGTAAAAAGACTGTAAAAACACCAGGAAATCAGGCCCAAGTGATCTTCATTTTCTAAATCTGTTGCCAAGTATTCCCACGCATAATAAAGAGACACGTGATCGTATACAAATTGTATGCAAATGTAGCCATGTAGCCAGCCATATTATATCTGTTTGGGCTTCTTGTGGTCAATTTGCAGTCTGCAAATGATTTGTAATTATGTTCTCGCCCCCGATCATCCGCTCAAGAAAAAAACGTTGCTGCATCTAGTTGATGATCCCTGGTATAGAGACAGTAGGCCTAGTACTCTAAACCTTACAGACAAACAAATGTCTATCTTCACCACAACAAACACAATTAAGGGCAATGTAATTCCCTATCCCTTAACAGCGGATCATAGTTGACCTCAATACAGAGGATGCGTTGAATTCAAGATTATACAAGTGAAAATTCTTAGTTTATGCTGTGAGTTTATGAGCATCTGTTCCACTCAAAACCCACTGCAAAGTCAGATTACCACCATGGCTGGCTACTGTACAGAGAATCACCCAGCCTCCACTTGATCTTCATACATACTGTATTTACACGTCCATAAATTATTGACACCTAAGCAATCAGCACTCTAAAATTACCCTCAAGCAAAGGTCACAGGCATGATGTCACTGTCAATGGGGCCTACAGCAGCGAGGTCACATGGGAGAGAAGTCACACCTGACCTTCAGTTGTAAAATAGTGCTCCTATCTCCCTGGAGACCCAGTCAGTCAAGAGGGAGTAACTGTGGTAAAAAGGCTACTAGAGACTCTGCCAGACCAATCAGAGGTGTAACAATGTCCTCAGGAGCCCCTTATAGGATCTAAGGCCAAGTTAGACTCCAACAAGGAGCAGCATTGACCTTTTATCAACCAGACTATACTTTAATGAAGTTAGTTCACCAGCATGACGAGTTATGTACCACACAGCCTGCTAGTGTGTAAAGAAACATGGGTGGAATGGTATCAGCTCTGTTTGGTCATAGATTCAGGATGGTAGGTGTCCAGTTACATTCCAAGTGATTGTAACTTTCATAATGACTTGGTCTATATGTAATTGAAGAGTTTCTTTCCAAAAAGCTATATATCCATTTTCAGAAAAGTTTGTCAATTAGATTGTATTGTTTAAAGAAATTATGAAAGAGATTGGTGTGTTTTTTCAAATATCTAATCATGGCATGTTCAATGACAGACATTTGATTTTGTTATTTGTTTAAATTCTATCACTTGATGGTTTCATTTCAGAGAGACAAATAATCAAGTTTTTTCTCTCAAAATTCTATATATCCGCCTCACTCTGAGATAAATAAGTAGTACTGCTAGGTTTTACATTCAAATGTAACAAATAACTAAATGTTTAATAAATACCTGTACAAATGATACATTTGTGACCTCAATATTTAAACCATGTTTAAAAAGAATGAGATCTGTATATAACACATTTACATTTGACATTTGAGTCATTTAGCAGATGCTCTTACCCAGAGTGACTTACAGTAAGTACATTCATCTGAAGATTGCTACAGTAAGAGAGACAACCACATATCACAGTTAAATAAACACGATACGAACATTCCATTCCAGCTAAACAATGGATATATAACCTTGGACAAAAAAATATACATTTTCTTATACATCTAACATCTATTAATAAAAAATCTGAGAACAGTCATATTTTACACACACATGAAGGTACGCATAAGCAATCATTTCTGATGAAACACACAAATGTGAAAAATTTGTGGATATACTATAGCATTTGTCCTCACAACCTAAACAGGAGAAACTCCTGAACTCGCTTGACCACTTCTTCAGGAGCAATCAACAGTGGGTCTCTAAGAAAACAGATTTTCACGATGGAACAACATTTCAATCATCCTGTGTTTCCATGAGGAATGTAGTTGTAGGCGCAGCAGCTTGTATGTGTCAGGGGCCTGTGGATTGAAGCTGACACTGCCTGTCAAAACAAAGCCTTCGACTGTAATCCCTGCTCTTGAGGGGGAAAAGCATTACAGTAAGTGCTCAGCATGACCTATACAGTATGGCCCAATCCCAAATCAACCTCTAGACCCTAGGCTCTATGCACTTGTGGATATCGGAGAGGACTTGATGGGTCTTAGCAAATTGCTTACATCTATCAAATCCTCTCAGATATACACAGGTGAATATGCCGTAGGGTCTAGGGATTGATTTGGGATTGGGCATACTTCTCATTGGCATTGTGTTAACAGAAGGGCACTAGAAGCGAGGCTAAGCAAGGTTGATCTACTTTAAAGCACCCAATGTGTGGAACACAAGGCGGTGTCGTTTTGATCACAGTGGCGGCTAGTGGTATTAAATGCCTATCTTATGAATACTTGTGTCAACCACAGCAACTGGCTTCTATTTCTTCATTCACAACATACTATATGTGTAATAGAGTGAGTGTAAATATAGTGCACTGGTATCACTGAATATCTGAGGTTTTATATAAAGAAAACACACGGGAATCTGAGATATTTCTTCCTTTAATCATACACATACTTTTCTATGCCAAATAAAGTTTTTCTCTTCCCCTCTGAGTGAGTGATTAGGGCTGTTGGCTATAAGTCGTGAGTATAGTTTGTAACCCCTTCCCTCCAAATTCCGTCAATAGTTTGGTGTAAGACCCTATAGGTGTTTTTCATTTTTTTCCTTTCACACTCACACAATTTAGTGAGATATCTGAATGAACAGGTGTGAGATGGATGGACATTCCTCCCACCTCGCACTGACAGACGGAAACATCAAAACAGTGACGACCCTCTACCTGGCATGGGAGTGTGTGTGACTCAAGGCCAGGGGAATGTGGGCTCAGCCAGTGCTGATAGGAGAGTTAAAACACACAGCTGTTGGCACTAAGAGGAGGTTGTGGAGGGCAGGCTGAACACTGGCCAACCAGGACAGCGAAACAACCTGGCAGAGGAGGTCACCGCTAACACCTACAGTAAGATAAACTGGAGGTACAGTAGACCTACCTAGTGAAACCTGTAAACCTGTTAACTAAAACAACCATCTCAGGTTTGGATTAAACCATTATAGCTCATATACGCCTTCCATGCTTTTCGAATGAAAGTCACTGTTCACTCATACTGTGCAAACTGTACATAGCTAGTACCTGATGAAGCCCTCCCACTGACTTTATCTGCTTCCCTAAGGGTGGTTAATGTGTAAGGGCCTTACAGTAAGGCTTCCATCAGACCGTCTGAAGGTTCATTAAAGGGAGATCCTGGGGTTGTGATCTCTCTCCAACTGAGAATGGAACCTGTTGCCTGGGGTTAGGCATGTTTAGGGTCAACCTCAGTCAGGTGTCAATCAAACACAACCTGGGTAAATGTCAGGTTCAAGTTCGTTGTAATGAACACAATCAATGTACAGTACTTCATTGCCATCTCCTTCTCTCCTCTTTCTCCCTCCTTCTCTGAGGCTTCTTCCACTGTCTGATGGCGGCTCTTCTGACAGTGATGTAGCCTTCATGGTATGTCTCCTGAGTTGTCCAATAGAAGCGAAGGAGAAAGGGCTGTGAAAGGGGCTGTGGAGCAGTGGGAGTCTGGGAGATGCTGTTTGATGTTTTATAGCTTATGAAACGCAGCTGGGGCTCACTCTGGCCTGTGGCCTGCAGATGACTTGGTGTGGGGAACATATATACACACACTGACGCAAACACACAGCTTAGTTCTAGCACATCATTTATAAACCTGAGTAAATGGTCCGTGTCCAGAGGCGGCTGGTACTGCACAGTAACCCTTAGCACAAGAGAACAGTTAACACTGTGCGATGGCCCTTTATACTGCTGCTGGAGCCAAAGGAACTGCGTGGAGTTTATGGCCATAGAGGTTTTCCATGCGTCCATTGAGCACAAGCACTAGTCGCTGCACTGGGAAGCAACAGGTCTGAGCTGGCCCTCTGTCTTTACAGGTCCTGGCCATATGATAGGTGTCATACAGTATAAACCGTGATGATCAGTGTCAATGGGAGTCACAGAGTTGGGTCATGGTTCCACAAGGGCATGGTGAGGTACCACCAGCACACACTGGTCAGATGAACTCACTCATCCCTCTGTGTGAGTAGTTTAATCAGCTAGCAGGTCTCACAGGGATGGGGCCTCTCTCTCATGCATGTTTGATCCCTTGGTGATGGGCAATGTTGCCTCATCACTAACTCATTTTTTTTTAACCTTTATTTAACTAGGCAGGTCAGTTAAGAACAAATTCTTATTTTCAAAGACGGCCTAGGAACAGTGGGCTAACTGCCTTATTCAGGGGAAGAACAACAGATTTTTACCTTGTCAGCTCGGGGATTCGATCTTGCAACCTTTCGGTTACTGGTCCAACGCTCTAACCACTAGGCTACCTGCTGCCCCTCATTGCTGAGTAATAGCAACTTCTAAAACCTTTTCTTACTTCCAGTCTTTCCATTCTTTCAATCCCCCCCAAAATGTACTTCTATATAATGATATAGGCCATTTGGCTGACGCTTTAATCCAAAGCAATTTACAATCATGCGTGCATACATTTGACTTATGGATGGTGCGGAAATTGAAGCCAATATCCTGTCTACAGAGCCCCTCCCTTTTTCTCATCCTCTCACCTCTCTCTCTCCTGCTCCAGTAGGTTAGTGAAGTCGTCACTCTTGCTCATGTAGTCAGTGTGTTTGCGTTTTTCATTGTCCAGCTCGTGCACGGTGCGCCGGTGACACTTCTCAACCAATAGAAGCTGTTCCAGCATGCGCCGGTACGTGTCCTTGTGTTTCTCCTGTAGATGGTCCAGCTGAGACACACACACAACACAGAATCTTATGAGACTGTTACTCTGAGAGACTGTTACTATTCAGTCAGCTACTGCACTTAAGTCTTGTTGACCTATGCATCCTAACTGTAAAACTAAGAAATTGTTAGAATAATGCAAAAAAATATAAAATAAATAATAACCTTCAACCAGATTTGTCTGTATGAAGAAAGAAAAAAACAATACTACAGTCAATAAATGTTATAAGCACTTCCTAAGGTTAATAAGTATCTGTCAGTAGGTGACTAACTTCAGCCATTGGCCTCGGGTAGACCTTGTCATTGTGTGTCCGGATGGTGGTGAGAAAGCTGTCTCTCTGTAAGGCCTGGAGGGCTGTGGTAGGAACTGTAGAACCATAGTGGGACTCCAGAGTCGTCCGTGTCTTCTCAGTCTTCAGCACACAGATAACATCCTCCATCGCCTGGGGGGTTACACAAATAAAAAACGTACAATGTTAGTACTCTGGAAAAAACGAGCAATTGTTTATTAGGATCTCCTTTAGCCCACCAAAGGACAACTCTTCCAAGTCCTTAATTGCATGTTATAAAACAGCATTTAGACAGGTTTTCTCTGTGTTAGTACCAACATCAGCCACTAGAGACAGCTGTAATGTAGGGAAATTCTAAATAAATTGTAATTTTGGGCTATAGTATTGTGAGGGTTTACAATAAAATCACCTAGTGGATAATTCAAGTAAACAACATCCCAGCTGACAAGATTTGTGGTTCACCCCACAGTTAACTATCAATCTATGTACAATATGAGCGTATGGTAGTTTATCAACATGAGTGAGACTCACCTGAACCTCACATTCCATGACACCTAGCAGCCTCAGAAGGTCCTCTTTAGTAAAGTTGATGATTCCCAGTCTTTGGTCACTAGTCCCTGAGCTGTCCTCAGTTGACTTTTCTATGTCAGAGACCACCAACTCCTCCACTTCCTCATTGTTTGGTTGAACTTTGACCTTTAGGCTCTTTATAGGTGCATGCAGATTTACTTCCTCTTCTTGGTTTATGTCATGCATTGCCTGGGGAACCCTCAGTACTCCATTGGCTGGGCTTTCCACCCCACTGCTCTTGGATCTCATCCTCTACCTGCGCAGAGAAAAATAACAGAAAATAAATCATATTTTAATCCTGTGCTCTGCTCTACCTGTGCAGCAATGAATACAAATGAAGGAAAGTGGCAGCTAAATAATCAATTAACTTAAAGTCAACAGAATCAGTGCAAACTTAGAGAGAGAGAGAGAGAGAGAGAGGGAGATCCTGGAATACATTCTACTCCGATTGTAGACACATCACTTACAGTCAGTTTAAGGGCCTTGAAAATGAATCTTCATACCCCTCCTCCCCTTCCTCTACCTTTCTCACCCACTTCTATTCAATGACAGGAGGCACACAGGCTGAATTAGAGCTACATGAGGAAGTGTACAGTATTATCAGATGTAATATCTCGGTTAACCCGGAGCTAAAGTGTAATTGGTCAGCTGCTCTATGAAGTTCTGCGCCCATACATGTTAAGAGAAGAGATGAAGAGATGCTACAACCAGGAGGGGAACCGGAACGAGACACTCCACCCTCGCTCTTTGCAAGTTACGGGTAAGCCTATAGGCCGAATGCCCTCTCCCCTTCCGAAATTCTTAAGATTCTATACACCTGCGAAATCGTGATTTATCCATATAACCAGTGACGAAAAACCCAAGCAGCGGAACTATTGCTGCTCTTCAGCTATCAGTGCCAATAGTATAAAGACAGATCTATGTTTACGTAGTCTGTACATGAGATTATCAGGTGTAAAGTCAACCATAACTACTCCAAGGCAGCATGTCCTTCATCTGTCATTCCTCTAATCTATACGAGCTCAGCCAAATATTCAACATGCAAAATCACTCAACAGGGTGTGTGTGTGTCTCTGACATGCCCTGTTCTTTCACAGAGGCCGTATCTCACTTTGGATGGGGGGACACTTGAAAATATGCAACACCCCTGGGTGTTTGGCCTGTTTTGTCATGCAAATCAGAACAAAATCTGGGATCCAACTCAAAAAGAAATACAGGCCTATAAACTATGTTGGCATATGCATCATATTATGCAGTAAGACTAGTAGGGTCATCTTTAGAGTTACATTGCATTCATGTTCTGTTGAGTCATCCCTGTGTTCATTGGGGTCAAACGCACTGCACACAATATAGGTAATCAGTGCATGTGTATGTATGCGTGTGCGTTAAAACTTGTGTGAGTTCAAACTTCTTAAAACTTCATAGAGCTTCTCTCCTCACCCCTGAAGGAGTTGTGATTAATGGAACAACTACAGGCCCCTGATATTGAGAGTGTTCTTTCTGTAATCAAGTTATGGTACAGTATGACATCAGTACTTTTAATTATTTACAGATAAGGAAGAAATCCCCTGTACCTCCCAGGTGATGTCATACGACCCCTGACCCATGACTCATGCTCTGAGCCGTCCTGAGTTGAGTGAGATCACAGAACTGACACTCATTCTCTCTTCCCTCAACCGCTCCACGGCTGTCTCTGCTCTGAGATCAGTTAGAGGTTCAATTAGATGTGCGACCAGCTTCCATCTGCAGACTGCAGATCTTAACCACCTCCCTGGGACCTTTGAAACAACGCAATCCGGCACCAGAACAGCACAACAGTGGAACTGTGAACATCAAGAAAGAACAGTCTAACTCATTGTAACCTCGATGAAAACAAGATGTTCGATAGGAAAGTTATGAGACTGGGAGCAAACCAGGCCTGCACCAATGACTGTATGCACACTACCAGTAAAAAGTTTTAGAACACCTACTCATTCAAGGGTTTTTCATTATTTTTACTATTTTCTACATTGTAGAAGAATAGTGAAGACATCAAAACTATGAAATAACACATATGGAATCACGTAGACACCAAAAATGTCACGTCTGCTCCCGCTCTTCCCTCCCCTTGTGCTTGAGGGCGCCAGGCTGCCCTGCATCACGCACTCCTATCATCCATTACGCACACCTGCTTTCCCTCTTCACGCGTCCAGGTGAGTCCAGGACTCACCTGGACTCACTCATCACCTGTTTATTACCTCCCCTATATTTGTCAGTTCCCTTGCTCTGTTCCCCGCTGCTGCATTAATTGTTTTTTGTTTGTGTTACTCATTTGCTGACGTTGTTCCTGTCTCGTTCAATGTCCGTTCTATATTAAATGTTTGACTCCCCGTACCTGCTTCGTCTCTCCAGCATCATCCCATGTGACAAAAAAAGTGTTAAATCAAAATTAATGTTATATTTGAGATTCTTCAAAGTAGCCACCCTTTGCCTTGATGACAGCTTTCCACACTCTCTGCATTCTCTCAACTAGCTTCATGAAGTAGTCACCTGGAATGCATTTCAATTAAAAGGTGTGCCTTGTTAAAAGTTCATTTGTGGAATTTCTTTCCTTCTTAATGCGTTTGAGCCAATCAGTTGTGTTGTGACAAGGTAGGGGTGGTATACAGAAGATAGCCCTATTTGGTAAAAGACCAAGTCCATATCATTATCAAGGCTCAGGCTAAGACCCAGATGCAGATAGTACGAGTCTCAGAGTTTATTATAGTACAAGGTGCAGACAAAAGGTGAGTCAAGGCAGGCGAAGAGTCGTAATCCAAATCAGAGTCAGGCAGGTACAGGACGGCAGGCAGGATTATGGTCAGGACAGGCAGAAAGTTCAGAACTGGGAAGACTAGGTAACACAAAAACTAGAGCCAGAAAACACAGGAACACGCTGGTAGGACTTGACAGGACAAGGCATACAGGCAACAGAGAAACAGAAAACGCAGGTATAAATACACAGGGAGTAATTGGGGAAGATGGGAGACGCCTGGAGGGGGGTGGAGACAAGCACAAAGACAGGTGAAACAGATCAGGGTGTGACAATTATGGCAAGAACATCTCAAATAAGAAAAGAGAAACAACAGTCCATCATTACTTTAAGACATGAAAGTCAGTCAATACGGAACATTTCAAGAGCTTTGAAAGTTTCTTCAAGTGCAGTCGCAAAAACCATCAAGTGCTATGATGAGGACTGTCTCTCATGAGGACCGCCACAGGAAAGGAAGACCCAGAGTTTCCTGAACTTATCCTCTGCTGCAGAGGATAAGTTCATTAAAGTTACCAGCCTCAGAAATTACAGGCCAAATAAATGCTTCACAGAGTTGAAGTAACAGACACATGTCAACATCAACTGTTCAGAGGAGACTGTGTGAATCAGGCCTTCATGGTCAAATTGCTGCAAAGAAACCACTAATAAAGAACACCAATAAGAAGAGACTGGTGGAAATCTATCCTTTGGTGTGATGAGTCCAAATTTGAGAGTTTTGGTTCCAACCGCCATGTCTTTGTGAGATGCAGAGTAGGTGAACGGATGATCTCTGCATGTGTGGTTCTCACCGTGAAGCATGGAGGAGGAGGTGTGATGGTGTGGGGGTGCTTTGCTGGTGACACTGTCTGTGATTTATTTAGAATTCAAGGCACACTTAACCAGCATGGCTACCACAGCATTCTGCAGCGATACGCCATCCCATCTGGTTTGGGCTTAGTGGGACTATCATTTGTTTTTCAACAGGACAATGACCCAAAACCCACCTCCAGGCTGTGTAAGGGCTATTTGACCAGGGAGAGTGATGGAGTGCAGGTTGAAAGAATGCCAAGAGTGTGAAAAGCTGTCACCAAGGCAAGGAGTTGCTACTTTGAAGAATCTAAAATATATTTTGATTTGTTTAACACTTTTTTTGGTTACTACATGATTCCACATGTGTTATGTAAAGGTGTTGATGTCTTCACTATTATCCTACAATGTAGACAATAGTAAAAATAAAGAAAAACACTTGAATGAGTAGGTGTGTCCAAACTTTTGACTGGTACTTGTATGTGTGAAGTACAGGGTTTTGACAGTGGTTCACTGGAGGTTTCAGTTCACTGCTCAGGGACAATGCTTATCTTCCTCTTTAGTAGTGGTCTGACTCTAAGAACGCTGTCTGATCAGAATGACCTAATGACTGAAACCAATATACTTTAATCTCCACTGTTCATGGATAAAGATCCAGGTTTAAGAAAGGGTTTAGGGAAAGGAGCACTAGTTAAAACCTTTCTAAAATAAGAGAGAAGGAAAACCTCTTAAGTGTTAAATTAGACTACTCCGACCGCTTTCCTTGCCCTACAATGCATTACAGTATAATAATATCACATCGAGGCAAACTGAAGTGATTGTCTCTTGCGAAGTAAACTACCCAGTATCCACTGCTATGCCACTTTTGCAGCCCTGCCAGGAGAGGTGCAGCCAGGGATAAAGAGGCACCAATGTCCCACTCTGTGCCTTGGTGATGAAACACCTACAGTACTCCACATGACTTCAGCAAATCATGTTTCCGACAACCATTTCCGACAACCACAACCACCCCCCCCCCCCCCCCCCCCCCCCTACAGTAGATGGATACACTAGATGGACACACATACGCATGTGTGATCAGGTGAGAGCCAGTGGACTGAGAGCCGGCGTTATTCTAACCTCAGTGCTTCACAGTAATGCTCAGTAAAGCCTCTCTATCCAAACACTGGGGTGAGATGCCCTGCCTTGTTGAGTCACACAGCTTCTGACCAACACTTCTAACACACGCAAATAGTGATCAGCGTTGCCGTGCGATCATGAGTGGTAGTGGAAAATGAAGTTGGCCTACAGTACAAATGTGCTCAACCGCGACATTCAAAGAAAACTAATGGGACTGTAGCGACTGTGTTGACTTCAAAATCTGGGGTGTGAACTAGGTTTCTATTCAAGCGTTGATCGACATGGTAATGGCGCTATAGTATTGGAGAAAAATTGAAAAAAACTGACCCTCCGTTACATCGTGATGTGTCATGCCGTAACGTACAGCACGCATAAAGCAACTATTTCTGTCTTACAATCTCTCTCCACTAGGTGTAGCACTTCTCTCATCGTTTAAAAACAAGAAATGGACAGTGACAGGGGTAAGGGGGGATACCTAGTCATATTTTGCTTCATCACTGCAAACGATCATGACTCTCAAAGCCGCTGTTTACTTCTGAAGATCACTTTAGCACCGTCTTAAAAACCGATTCAAATTCGACACAAACCTTCAAATAGGTATGTAATCACACATTATATAAACTCTTTATAGTGTTTTATTTACATTTTAGATGCGATAAGGTGATAAGTTGGACAGATCGAGTGAAAAAAAGCAATTTTCCCACACACCATCTCTCCTTCTTACTATCACGCATTAGTTTCGCTTCCCCACCCGCCATTTCTAAAAAGACCCGACATGGCTCATTGCCTGCTTGAATCATGCAGAAACGGGCAGCGTTTAGGTCATGTCATTTATTTTGTTGGAAAGGGGAGAAAGTGTTCTTTACAATGGTATTGACATTACAGTTGATCTGGAAGTATTACGTTTTTGGGGCGCCAAAATAAGGTCAATTGTACGGACCAAGGCGATGTACAAAAGTGAGTGAGTTTACGTTAGTTGGCCTACAGTAGTTGGCCTACAGTAGTTGGCCTACAGTAGTTGGCCTACAGTAGTTGGCCTACAGTAGTTGGCCTACAGTAGTTGGCCACCAGTAGTTGGCCACCAGTAGTTGGCCACCAGTGGTTGGCCACCAGTGGTTGGCCTACAGTGGCTGGCCTACAGTGGCTGGCCTACAGTGGCTGGCCTACAGTGGCTGGCCTACAGTGGCTGGCCTACAGTGGCTGGCCTACAGTGGCTGGCCTACAGTGGCTGGCCTACAGTGGCTGGCCTACAGTGGCTCTCACCTGACCACACATGCTTATGTGGCTTTTGTCTGGTTTAAAAATAGAGTTAAGAGGTCAGAGGGGAATCAGACACAATCAATGCTGACCATATCTTGAGTGCTCATACTTCTCCCATAAATTTCAAAACATAACTCTGGATAATGTTTTGAACTCTTGCTCAGGACATGAGCTTGAGGGCATTCAATGTGTCACTTGCATTTGTTACTGAAGTACATGCATACTTCCAGTTATGTAACTATGCAACAGCTTTTTAGAATAAAGTATCACTTCTCCCTAGTCTCTCTGGCGTTCATCTTCCATTTAACTTTGGATAAACACTTCAGCTCCAACTTCTGGCTCCTTTGGCTTCCACCTATGATTCTAAACTCCAAGAACACTATTATTTTTCCTCCAGCACAGTTTAATTAAACCGTTTCTTATTCCCACATTTCCGTGGGTATTGTGTAATACTGTCAGCTGGGACATGCATTACTTTGATTCAGTAGTAATGAGCTGATTGAGCCGTGAAAAGCCCAACATTCACAAGGAACCGAGGCTAGATAGATAAGACTGTTGATTGAAACAGACCAGGATCAGGATATTGATCTATTACTCCAACTTCACCAAGGCGTAACAAGACCTTCTCTATACCCTTAACTCCCTAAAACACTGTGTTTTCTATAAACATTTCCATCAGATTCTTACAGGATGACCCTAAATGTCAGCGCAATGGTTTGCAACTGTTGTGATTAAAGTAGATTCTTAGCGGGCAAATGGGGATTCTAAAGCCACCTGGCCTCTAAGCCTCACATTCCATTCCTGCATGTTGCATTCCCACCTTCCCTAATGGGAGAGGGAGCTGATCAAATGGACAATGAGCCCTCTCCGGGTACCCCTGACCAGAATTCCCACACGTCCATGGAATCCAAGTCATCTGTAGTATGTTACTGTGTGACTGCTTGCATCAAACACCCAAGTTCCCTCTGATGAGAAGGCCAGGGCCTAATGATCTGTGGGGCCAGTGGAGGCCTGGGACTAAAGTAAGGTTGGGTTCCCCATGTCTACTCCCACATAGCCAGCCAGACCCTGGCGGTCATGACCAGCTGTCACTCAGGGTACACACATGCTCCTGGTCGATGCTGTAGAAAAATGATCCCCATCACTAAAGCCATGATCAGCAAATGAACAGACATTTGTGTTTTATCTGCGGTGCGTGCAGCAGACTTAGGGGGAGTCCCACCACTTTAGGTTGGGACACAACATACTGGTCAAATGATCATTAAAGAGTAACAACGTTTGCCTACAGCTCCACCACATACTGTAAATACAATCCACATTTCGACCACAACGTGTGTGGACATGCCATGAAATAAACAAACTTAGTTGGAGAGCCTGATTGAGCCAGTGGATATGATCTCTTTCCCAGACCTCTCTAGCGTTGGTGTTATTTGTGTGAGGCCTGTACCTCCTCTGCCAGTGCCAGCGCCAACGCTCCTCCAGGGGTTCTTCTGCATAGCCGAATGGTCCTTATTAGGCCTGTAATGTCAGCAATGGTAAATAGATAGCTCCTACTTCCTGAGACACTAGTGCCAGCAGCTGCCGGGATTCCAGGGACCCTCCAAAGTATTTGGAAAAATCAATAGTTTGATTTGGGGAGTTTGATATATCCACGCTATGAATCCAACGTGACTAAATATGGTCTGGGAACTGTGCCTCAGCACGAAGGAGTTTGGCAATGTACCACGCCTGCAGACACTTATAAAATGCAATGAGATCCCAAGGCTCTTCCATCTTAACAAGGAAAACATGACCTCGCCAGAAAATACCAGAATTTCAATGAACGGATATTTCAATCAAACTTGACTCGTGAATGTGGAAGAAATTGTCTAGAATCAAATATGAGTATTACAGTTTTTACAAGTTCCACTCCCTATTTCCCATGTAGTGGTACAAATTGGTCTGTCTCAGCTTTCTGCAGACACATTCCTTTGCAGACAAACAATGACCTTTGAGGTCCTAACAGACGTGTTCCAGAGACAAATTTAGTTAAACTGAAGAGTGATGACGTCTGTTGTCGGTTGAGACAGCTGATCACACTTACATTATACACATTTCTCGTTGATTGATGTCATAGCATTACATTACACATGGAAATTCTGTTTATTCACTTGGAATTTCTTAAAAGTTCAGAGATGATGGTCCCTGCTGACATTTTGTATTGTATCTATTAAGGATCCCCCTTAGCTGCTGCCAAGGCTACTCGTCCTGGGGTCCAAACAAGATTAACAAGAAAAATGTGTATATAATAGAACACATTATTTCACCACTACTATACCACTGCATATCTACAATACAACATGTATAATACCACAATACAAAAATATTGCAACATTACAATGTATGTTTGTGTAGAGTGTGTGTGTTCGCGTGTGTGCGTATGTGTGTGTGCCTGTGTGTGTGTGTCTCTTCACAGTCCGCGTTGTTCCATAACATGTAGTTTTATGTTTTTTAAATCAGATTTTACTGCTCGCTTGAGTTACTTGATGTGGAATAGAGTTCCTTGTAGTCATCGTTCCTGTCTTGTTGGCTACTTTACATACGTTTTGAAATGGTACATCTAGTGATCTACTTCTATTTATACTCAAAACATCAATATTTCTTACACCTGACATGTCATCATGCCAGAGCAATGTCATTTCCCTACCAGGTTTCAACTCATAGTATCCCCTTCATCATCACAGTCTTCTGATTGCATTGGTTAAATTTAGAGGTTCCACCATTAGCAAACACGGGCTCTTCAACATGAGGACCACAGTGTCTTAACAGTGCCATGTGCAGTGCCTTTGGAAAGTATACAGACCCCTTGATTTCTTCCACATTTTGTTAACTTACAGCCTTATTCTAAAATGGATTAAATCGTTTTTTCCGCTTCATAAATCTACACACAGTACCCTATAATGACAAAGCAACACCTGTTTAAAGAACCCTGGAAAAATCACATTTACATAAGTGTTCAGGCCCTTTACTCAGTACTTTGTTGAAGCACCTTTGGCAGCAAATACAGCCATGAGTCTTCTTGGGTATGACGCCACAAGCTTGGCACACCTGTATTTGGGGAGTTTCTCTCATTCTTCTCTGCAGATCCTCTCAAGCTCTGCTAGGTTGGATGGGGAGCGTCGCTGCACAGCTGTTTTCAGGTCTCTCCAGAGATGTTCAATCGGGTTCAAGTTCGGGCTCTGGCTGGGCCACTCAAGGGCATTCAGAGACTTGTCCCGAAGCCACTTCTGCGTTGTCTTGGCTGTGTGCTTAGGGTCGTTGGCCTGTTGGAAGGTGTACGTTCGCCCCAGTCTAAGGTCTAATCATTCTGTAGAAGGTTTTCATCAAGGATCTCTCTGCATTTGCAAAAATGTATAAAAATCTGTTTTTGTTTTGTCATTATAGGGTGTTGGGTGTAAATTGATGAGGAAAATATTGAATTTAATCACTTCTAGAATAAGACTGTAACCTAACAAAATGTGGAAAAAGTCAAGTGGTCTGAATACTTTCCGAAGGCACCGTATGACAAAAGGAAGATGTGCACTGTATGAATACATGAGCGACAGAAGTTGTACAGGGAAGGACCTTCAGTAGATGAAGATGGGTCAGCTAGTATGCCCTATTACTGTACGCAGTAGGCCTATCAAATAATATGCAATTCACACAGGCCTAAATGTGCACATACAAGTATCTCCATATGTTCTGAACAAGGAACTGTACTGTTGGTTAAGGGCTTGTAAGTAAGCACTTCACAGTAAGGTCTACACCTGTTGTATATGGCTCATGTGATTTGATTGATTTGAAGTTTGCATGTGTTGCATCTCACAGTAGATGTGATCTTCACAACTCTACTGTGCTGGGTAGCAACCCAATTCACTTGATCTATTTAGGGAGCAACATGGAGTAGGTTTACAGAATTTGTAAATGAACACCAACCAATCAAGAACCAAATTCCTTGAGTAACGTGACATGATTGGATATAACGTTTAAAAGGAGATTCTGAGGGGCGTGGGATCATGGGTCATGTTCAGGATGTTGCATAAAGGCCATAGAGTCTGCAAATTAGACATGGGTGAAGCACACTCAGATACAGTAGACTTACATACTAAATCATGAAGTCAGTCATTTCTCTGAAGTCTAAAATTAGAATTGCACTGAACCACTCCGGATTTCCACAGGCCCAGCCAGGTGGTCTCTGCATGAAATTCCATACAGTTCAAATGGTCTGCACTGATCTGTCCATGTATAACATGGCATGACATGACATAACATAATATTACATGACATTATATGATCGTTTCACACTGCTGGAAGAAAGCGATACACATTTAGTCTAACTTGAGTCTGTCCAACTCAAGAGCTCCAGCAGTCAGCCAGTGCAGACACTGAAAACCCAGAAACCACGGTGATAAGGCAGCTCTATCTCAGAGTCATGGTGCAGTCAACAATGTGCAAAACCGTCCAAATC
This sequence comes from Salvelinus fontinalis, assembly GCF_029448725.1. Taxonomy (NCBI): domain Eukaryota; kingdom Metazoa; phylum Chordata; class Actinopteri; order Salmoniformes; family Salmonidae; genus Salvelinus; species Salvelinus fontinalis. The sequence continues at coordinate 14,250,699 of NC_074680.1, read as the reverse complement.
GATGACATCAGAGAACAAACGGAACTCTCCAGAAGTCCATCATGATGTCACTCCCTCAACATGAATGAGGGAGGAAGAGAGGAGCAGCCTGGTTGAGATCACTGATTACTACAGTAAGTCTCTCTTCAGGGGAATTCGAAGTCTCAATACACAAACCTTTCAAAAGTTCAGCAGCCAGTTTCTTTGCATGACTACTATTTCTAGCTAGAAGAGACGGCGAAGGTCAGTTGGAATAGGGTCAGAACCATTTGCAATGACCCAAGATACTGATGACCTATATTGATAAATACAGTACCAGTCAAAAGTTTGGACACACCTACTCATTCAAGGGTTTTTCTTCAATTTGTAGAATTTGTACCATGTAGAATAATAGTGAAGACATTAAAACTATGAAATAACACATATGGAATCATGTAGTAACCAAACAAGTGTTAAACAAATCAAAATATATTTTATATTTGAGATTCTTCAAAGTAGCCCCCCTTTGCCTTGATGACAGCTTTGCACACTCTTGGCACTTTTTTGGTTACTACATGATTCAATATGTGTTATTTCATAGTTTGATTTCTTCACTATTATTCTACAATGTAGAAAATAGTTAAAATAAAGAAAAACCCTTGAATGAGTAGGTGTGTTCAAACTTTTGACTGGTACTGTATGTGACATACAGAAGGCTTAGGGTTCCTTTTAGATATCATATAGAAAGTGAGGACTTCCCCAGTCACAATATTAGTAGAATGTCATGTTGGTTCACATTGAGCTTTATCAAAGAGCAAAGACCATCAACTGCATGGCCATTCAATTTGTGCTGCTGAAGCACTGTGGTTTTTCTTTATACTTCAAAACATGGAAATGTAACCTGCATCCATTCTATGTAAAACCCAGGTCTGGGACACATTCTTTACATTCATGACTTAGGGTCTAGTGATAGGGGTGATGGGGACAACACGGGTCAGGGACAGCTGTTGCTGAGTCTCCCCACCAGGTGTGTAGGCTGCACCACAGTGACCACTGGGAGAATAGTGACCAGCCCCAGCACCCTCTGTCTGGCCACAACCAGGGTCAGGGTCACTCCTCCAACCTCCCCCACTACCACAACACACTTCCTGTAGTCTGGCCCACCACCACAACACACTCTAGGCTGTATCACAACGGGCCGTGATTGGAAGTCCCATAGGGCGGCGCACAGTTGGCCCTGCGTCGTCTGGTGTTAGGGTTTGGCCGTGGTAGGCCGTCATTGTTATTAAGAATTTGTTCTTAAAGGATCCAACCCTTTTTTTCAATTTTCTCCTAAAATGACATACCCAAATCTAACTGCCTGTAGCTCAGGACCTGAAGCAAGGATATGCATATTCTTGAAACCATTTGAAAGAAAACACTTTGAAGTTTGTGGAAATGTGAAATTAATGTAGGAGATTATAACACATTAGATCAGCGTTTTTTTGTATTTTTTTTTGTTTTGTACCATCATCATTGAAATGCAAGAGAAAGGCCATAATGTATTATTCCAGCCTAGGTGCAATTTAGATTTTGGCCAGCAGATGACATCAGTGTATGTGCAACGTTTTAGACTGATCCAATGAACCATTGTATTTCTGTTCAAAATGTTGTATCAACACTGGCCAAATGTGCCTAATTGGTTTATTAATACATTTTCATAACAGTGCACTCTCCTCAAACAATAGCATGGTATTATTTCACTGTAATAGCTACTGTAAATTGGACAGTGCAGTTAGATTAATAAAAATGTAAGCTTTCTGCCCATATCAGATATGTCTATGTCCTGGGAAATGTTCTTGTTACTTACAACCTCATGCTAATCACATTATCCTACGTTAGCTCAACAGTCCTGTGGGGGACCCACCGATCCTGTAGAGGTTATCTGACTTGCCTAGTTAAATGAAAGTTTAAAAAATAAAACATAGGCAGTCTGGTGCCACTCCCACAACACACTATAGGCAGTCTGGCCCAGTGGCGGTCAGTGCAGTTTAAGATGAGGGAGGACCTTTTTCTTATGAGCATGGCCTTATTTCCTTTACAGCATATTGGATGACTCTCATTCATATTATATTCACCCAGTTCAATGTAACATCGATAGGTCTAGGCGACTACATGATAGTCTACTACTGTACATAAATGTTCCCTGTACCCATCATGAGGTTGCTACAACCTTGCCTATGAATGAAAGTTTACAATGTAGGTGCACACAGGTCGAGAGACAAATTTCAGGTGACATTAGTCCAACAGTTGCAAATTAAAATTTCTATTGGACAAATTCAGGTATGTTTATCCCTGTTTTGTTCTGTTTGCTTCTGTTTAAGAAATGTTTCTCAACAGAATCGGCTAAACGAATACACCCTGATCATGCGTGAACAGAGTTCACTTTCATAACAGCCACATTGTATTCCTTTTCCTCCCTTGGCTTGTGGACTTCAATGCACAACAAATCAGCTGTATGTGACCATGCGAAAAAGCCTTTCCAAGCCAAACCTATACAAACAGCCTACATAGTTGTCACAATATTAGCTAAAGTAACGTCATAGTCAGCAAAGCTAATAGAACTAATGCGTTAGTAAACCCGCTACAATCATGCAGTAACGTTAGTGTACTTTCAGTAAGCATCCCTCTGTTGGAGCAGAGTGTTTCAGTAGGCTAAACTAGCTAACTGCATTTGCTAGCTAAGTAAGTGAAACTGAAAGTTTAAAAAAATACAAACTCTCTCTCTATTTCGCTCTTGCTTCTCCTTCATTTTGGAAGAAATGAATTTGTTCAAAACTGTTCAACTATTGTCTTTCTCTCTCTTTGAGTCAACTACTCACCACATTTTATAAACTGCAGTGCTAGCTAGCTGTAGCTTAAGCTTTCAGTAGTTCTCTGATCCTTTGATTGGGTGGACAACATGTCAGTTTATTCTGCAAGAGCTCTGATAGGCTGGAGGACGTGAGAACCGTGAGCCTCCTAGGTTTTGTACTGAAGTCAATATACCCAGAGGAGGACAGAAGCTAGCTGTCATCCGGCTACACCATGGTGCTACCCTACATAGTGCTGTTGAGGCTACTGTAGACCTTCTTTGCAAAATAGTGTGTTTTAATCAATATTTGGTGACGTGATTATATTTAGTATAGTTTTATCTAAAATAGTAACCATTTAAATGTTTTAAAATTGACATTTTTATGAAATTCACTGAGGAGGATGGTCCTCCCCTTCTTCCTCTGGCCCACACCCACAACACACTATAGGCAGAAGCATGCCTTCTAAATGTCACAGGAGTGATGAGTTGGACCATTGCGTTGGCCACGTGAAGCAGACCTTTGTTGCCACCCATATGAGGAAAAAAATACATTTCAATATACACTGGACAAAAATATTAATGCAACATTTAAAGTGTTGGTCCGATGTTTCATGAGCTGAAATAAAATGTCCCAGAAATGTTCCGTATGCACAAAAAGCTTACTTCTGTCAAATGTTGTGCAAAATGTGTTTGCATCCTTGTTAGTGAGCATTTCTCCTTTGCCAAGATAATCTATCCACCTGACAGGTGTGGCATATCAAGAAGCTGATTAAACAGCATGGTCATTACAAAGGTGCACCTTGTGCTGGGAAGAATGAAAATCACAACAATGCCACATATGTCTCAAGTTTTGACAGAGTGCAATTGGCATGCTGATTGCAGGAATATCCACCAAAACTGTTGCCATAGAATGTAATGTTATTTTCTCTACCATAAGCCGCCAACATCGTTTTAGAGAATTTGGCAGTACGTCCAATTGGCTCACATCCGCAGACCCCATATAACCACGCCAGCCCAGGTCTTCCACATCCGGCTTATTCACCTGCGGGAACACCTGAAACCAGCCACCCGGACAGCTGGTGAAACTGTGGGTTTGGTTTTCATAACCAAAAACTGTCTGCAGAAACTGTCAGAAACCATCTCAGGGAAGTACATCTGCGTGCTAGTCTTCCACACCAGGGTCTTGACCTGACTGCAGTTAGGCGTTGTAACTGCCAGTTCGGTGTTGTAACATCCGTAACACTGCTCTTCACGGATGAATCCCGGTTTCAACTGTACCGAGCAGACAACGTGTATGGCGTCGTGTGGGTGAACGGTTTGCTGATGTCAACGTTGTGAACAGAGTGCCACCATGGTGGCGATGGTGTTATGGTATGGGCGGGTATAAACTACGGGCAATGAACACAATTACATTTTATCGATGGCAATTTGAATCCGCAGAGATACCATGACAAGATCCTGAGGTTCATTGTCATGCCATTCATCCGCCGCCATCACCTCATGTTTCAGCATGATAATGCACGGCCCCATGTAGCAAGCATCTGTACACAATTCCTGGAAGTTGAAAATGTCCCAGTTCTTCCATGGCCTGCATACACACCAGACATGTCTCCCATGTTTGAGATGCTCTGGATCAACATGTACGACAGCAAGTTCCAGTTCCCGCCAATATCCAGAAACTTCACACAGCCATTGAAGAGGAGTCGGACAACATTCCACAGTTCACAATCAACAGCCTGATCAATTCTACGCGAAGGAGATGTGTCACGCTGTATGAGGCAAACGGTGGTCACACCAGATACTGACTGGTTTTCTGATACACAGATGCATATCTGTTTTCCCAGTCATGTGAAATCCATAGATTAGGGCCTAATTAATTAATTTCAATTGACTGATTTCCTTATATGAACTTTAACTCAGTAAAACCTTGAAATTGTTGCATGTTGCATTTATAGATTTTTTCAATATCAATGGCAAAAAATGTATTTCAAATACATGTAGATACTGTACATTTGCAGCCTTGCTAAAATGCATGTAAAGCCTTAAAATACATTGCAGAGATGTATTGGATTTATTTTTTTAAGGAATAGTTTCACCACATTAAAATGAGAGTTCAGTTCACATAACAGGGTTGACCTGTAAATGAATCACTAATCACCTGAAATAAATAATTATCTTCAGAAATAACTTTGTCAAAGCAACAAACAATGAGGGTGTCACACCCTGGCCTTAGTATTCTTTGTTTTCTTTATTATTTTAGTTAGGTCAGGGTGTGACATGGGGAATGTTTGTGTTTTATCGGTTTTGGGTGGTTATATGGTAAAGGGGGTGTTGGGTGTAGTGTATGGGTTTGTGTTGAGTGTATGTGTCTAGCTGTGTCTATGTTGGTGTAGTTGTCTAGGAGAGTCTATGGTTGCCTGAATGGGTTCCTAATTAGAGACAGCTGATTTCTGTTGTCTCTGATTGGGAGCCATATTTAGGGTAGCCATAGGATTTCGTTTGATGTGGGTAATTGTCTATGATATACGTTTGTAGCATGTGTGTGCACTACGTTTTATTAGCGTCACGTTCGTTTATTGTTTTGGTTAGTTCGTAAGTGTTTTTGTTTCGTTTTGCCTTCTTCTAAAATAAAAGAAGATGGCTTATTTTCCAAATGCTGCGTTTTGGTCCGTCAATCCTCCACACGATCGTGACAGAGGGTGAAAACTTGGAGAATTTTTGGGGATGAGTGTGTTAAAATCTTCCTGGAAGTCACAGAGGGTATATAGCGTTTTGGAACAAAACTCTTCAGATATGACTCTGAGATAGATTGGAATAGTGCAGGAGATTGTGTGTGCTCTATTCATTCTATTTCTATCTTCAACATGCAGTTCCAGATACAGCCCTGCCATTAGTTGAAAGAGGCCAATCTAATAGTTTCAGAAAGGTATCCACTTCCTGAGATCTGCATTCAAAAATTGTTTTTAAGTAGCTGCTTTCTCAGATCTGCATTAAAAAAGTTTTGAAAAGTAGTCACTTTCTGAGATCTGTATTCAAATAGTTTTAAAAAGTTGTACTTTTTGGGATCTGTATTCAAATAGTTGTAGTCACCTCCAAAGTAACTATTTATTCCCCTGGAATAGTTACTTTCCCCAAAGCGTAGTTTAAAACTGTAGTTATCCCAGGTCTGGTGCTGATGGCAGTGCACTGAATAGTGGACACATGCCCAGGGGATATAATCACCCCTATGCACTCTCTATAGGTAGAATATTGGATACGTTCTATCCAACAATCTAGACATTCCAAAGCCTAGTGCATGATGTACCTTGCAGGAACAGTACTGGATGTACATTCACTATTGTGCTGTGTTGTCTTCCACAGCTGATAGAGCTACATTACCTCACAGCTACATTACCTCACAGCTTAGCCATGTCCTTGTCATCTCAATGATCAGAAGGAAGTGATGCAATATCATAATTATGTAGTGACGTGACATGCTCTGTGACAACGGCATACTCAGTGGAAGGGGAAGCAGTTTGAGTAAGCAAGTGCCCTCTCTGCGCCTGTGGCACTTATATGATTTAGCTTGGTCTGTCTGACTTAATAACTCTTCAAACATTGTAAAACACCGGACCAGTTTTAATACTGTGTCTGATTCTCACAGGTATGTGAATGAACTGTGGTGACCCCTGGAAGCAAAACGCTCACATGTGTAAAGTTAACTACTGACGCAAACATTTGGAAAGGATCTCCTTATCCCTGACCTGGACAAAGTGCCAAAAATGTTCATGGCGGATATCTCTCTCTCCCCTCCTCCATGTATCTACCATGATATCAATAAGTGCTGGAGGACCACATCAGCTCGAGTGGGAAAAGCTCAAGTATCTCTCCTCTCTCTCCCAGAGCTGGTCTGGATTAGGAGCACGACAGAGACAGATAGGTGCTGAGGAGATGAATGACAGTTAACCACTCCCTTTAACCCTTTAAAAGAGAGATATGTTGCACATTTCGTTTTGGCTCAGCTAGACAGCCTATGCCTTGACAAATGGATTACAGTTCATGAGAACCAAATGTACATGAATGTTCTGTGATTTATGGCATGGTGATAAATGAAATAATTTAACATCACTCAAATGAATTAATAACCAGGTAGAAAGTTGAGCCCCCCTAGACAAGGTTCAGGGAAGAGATCTTAACAGAGGAATCTGGATTAGCTGTTCCTTATCTTCCAGCCTAAATATCTCAGGAGAACATCATTTGTCTGGATTACGTTGTCAGCTTGAAGTCGTCAGAAAGCTCTTCTCACTAGTTAAATGCTAGAAGGGTTTCTCACACTGTTTTTACATAACAATGACAGAGGAATAAGTAGTGATTTATAGGAAATGCTAGATTAATGACTCTCTCTTTCCGGTGTGTGCTGTCACAGTGCCTGTGTCTATCTCCTTGCTAATAACCATTCTACCTCCTGAGAACAGTCAAAATACCTTAACTCTCTTAAAAAACATGTCATCAACTGAATGTGTTTTAATTAAAGGGAACATCATGGGTTTTAACCCATTCATGCTGTACAAAGCAGGCAGCCACAGTCCATTGAAATAGATGGTATTCCCGATACACATTACTCCCTAACCTACAGTATATCAGTGCAGAACAGCACTGGCAAAGTCCAGCAACAGTAATAGTCCTCTCTGCATTTCAAACTCATAATACTAGAGCATTTCAGCTGATAAGCTTAGCTCCTGCCACGGCACGGGCAAATGGTTTAACTGTTTAGAGAGGAGAGACGGATGCTTTCACTACTTAATGCGCACTATGTAGAAGACAGTTACCTGTACTTTCTTACCTGTTCTTTCTGGTCCCCAGGGTTAGGTTTGGAGTGGTGCTGAAGGTAATCCTGCAGGAGACTCAGTCTGTCCTTCTGTATGTCGATGTCCTCTGACGACCTCTTCTTATTCCTCTTCTCACTACTACTCATGTTCATCTGCCTTGTTACCGAGTGAATGCCATCACACGGACCAGCTCTGCTCTCTCATTTCTCCTCCTCTAGGATTCCAGGTCAAGAGGAAAATGCTACAGCAAAGAGATCTGGGTCTCTCTCTCGCTCTACTCGCTTATCCACTCTCCCTACTCCCCTCTCTCATACACACATTCTCTTTACATTCTCCTCTCTCTCGCTCTCTCTCTCTCTCTCCCCTTTCTCTTTCTCTGTAAGTCAGCCAAGGAAATACACTCTTTGAGGAGTCAGTGAGGGAGTGCTTGTGACAGAGAGAGAATGGAAGGGAGTAAGGGTGAGGAAGTCTGTGTTTGAAAGGAGCCATTGCTCAGCAGGGAGAGAGAGGTGCAGCAGTATGATGTCCTTTGTCACATGTCCAGGTCTTTCATTTACTCTTCCTTTGTCCCCAGTCTTTCAGTGTGTAGACGGAGGCTAAAGCATGGGTGTATATTTAGCTACTCTGCTGCAGTCACTAGGAGTTGTTAGCTGTTGAAGCCGTTTGTTTGGAGGCTCGCTGCCTGGTTAGCTGGCTCCCTGGCTCCCCTCTCCACTCTTGACAGCTGAGCTATCCCACTGGGCATACCACGTCATTTCAACATGGAAATGTGGGTAATATTTGGTTGAGACGTTGATCAATGACATTTCAACCTTTATTCACCCACTCAAAAAGACAGCCAGAAGTTTGTTGAATTCCTAATGTGTTACAACTAAAAGCACAACCAAATTCCAACAAAAGAAATCTGATTTTTGGTTTAGTTGTCATCAACCATTTAAAAGCACAGAAAAGGCCTAGATCAGATCACACGTTAACCAGTGATAGCCGACACCCGCATAGCTGGTGCTTTGTGGTGTCTGAGGTAGAGCTGTGAAATCAGATAGTCTGCTCGTGTGGTCATTGTCACAAAGTCACACCCGTCTCACTTTTGTGAGAAGTTCAGAACGAGAATGTGTAGACTAAATAGAAATAAGGCACGAGGGGGTGTGGTATATGGCCAATATACCAGGGCTAAGGGCTGTTCTTAGGCAAAATGTCAAAGTGGAATTATGTTTTTCAGAATTTTTACAAATTAATATAAAAATGGAAAGCTGAAATGTCTTGAGTCAGTAAGTATTCAACCCCTTTGTTATGACAAGCATACATTTCAAGAGTAAAAACCTGTTTAGGGGATCTGCGTAGGTCTGGTACCGGTTCCGACATTTTCACTTATAAATCTGTGGACACCGTAGATCAAAATGAATGATAGCCCTGGTTCCCATGGACACAATATTCAAATTACTTTGAAACAACATTGATTCAACCAGTTTGTGCCCAGTGACATGCCACTTTTCTCTCTCCCATGCTGGGAAAGTCCAGCACAGCCAGCCACTCCAACCCACCCCAGAGGCAGTCCAAGACACTGCCAGTTGCTGAGCTAGCGAGGGCTGGGTCTGCCAGGTTCTTCAGGACTTTGGCAGTTAGACAGCTTACAGCCCAGACCGCTTACATAAAAATAAACTAAATTAGCTTGCTGAGCTAAATGTGTTGTACAGTATATTGTTTACAGTGTCAATGGGCATGGTTGGTATCGTTGTGAGGTCGACGTGGGTGTTCTACTGCTGTTGGACATGTGAAATGGACTTGTGGGATCTGGAGCACAGCCTACAATGGGTGAGAGGTAAAGAGTACAATGAGGACATAACAGTGTGATGTACATTTCTCAATGTTGTCTAATCACTAAGCAGAAACAAAAACAAAAACAAAAACAGAACAGTTACTTCACAATTATTTCACAGGAATAGCCATCCAATCCTCTACTTTTTCCTGTGCTGTGTTAGGCCACTGATTCTCCTCAAAAACACTTCTGTTCACACGTACAGTATCCGTCACTTGTGTGGGTGTAGTGTGCTGATGTAATGCTTTGCACAATCAAAGAACAAGCACACACACACAAAGAACGAGAGTGAGAGAGAGAGAAACCCACTACATGGTGCTTATACAGTGCATTTGGAAAGTATTCAGACCCCTTAGCTATTTCCACATTTTGTTACATTACAGCCTTATTCTAAAATGGATTCAATACATTTTTCCATCATCAATCCACACATTGACCATGCTGGTCATTTATGAACATTTGAACATCTTGGCCATGTTCTGTTATAATCTCCACCCGGCACAGCCAGAAGAGGACTGGCCACCCCTCATAGCCTGGTTCCTCTCTAGGTTTCTTCCTAGGTTTTGGCCTTTCTAGGGAGTTTTTCCTAGCCACCGTGCTTCTACACCTGCATTGCTTGCTGTTTGGGGTTTTAGACTGGGTTTCTGTACAGCACTTTGAGATATCAGCTGACGTAAGAAGGGCTATATAAATACGTTTGATTTGATTTGATTTGATGATCACCCAAACAGAAATACCTTATTTACATAAGAATTCAGAACCTTTGCTATGAGACTTGAAATTGAGCTCAGGTGCGTCCTGTTTCCATTGATCATCCTTGAGATGTTTCTACAACTTGATTGGAGTCTACCTGTGGTAAATTAAACTGATTCGACATGATTTGGAAAGGCACACACCTGTCTATATAAGGTCCCACAGTTCAGAGTGCATGTCAGAACAAAAACCAAGCCATGAGGTCGAAGGAATTGTCCATAGAGCTCCAAGAAAGGATTGTGTCGAGGCACAGATCTGGGGAAGGGTACCAAACCATTTCTGCAGAATTGAAGGTCTCCAAGAACACAGTGGCCTCCATCATTCTTAAATGGAAGAAGTTTAGAACCACCAAGACTCTTCTTAGAGCTGGCCGCCCGGCCAATCTGAGTAATCGGGGGAGAAAGGCCTGACAGAGTTCTACTGTGGAGATGGGAAAACCTTCCAGAAGGACAACCATCTCTGCAGCACTCCACCAATCAGGTCTTTATGGTAGAAGCCACTCCTCAGTAAAAGACACATGACAGCCCGGTTGGAGTTTGCAAAAAGGCACCTAAAGACTCTCAGACCATCAGAAACAAGATTCTCTAGTCTGATGAAACCAAGATTGAATAATTTGGCCTGAATGCCAAGCGTCATGTCGAGTGAAAACCTGGCACCATCCCTACGGTGAAGCATGTTGGTGGCAGCATCATGCTGTCAGGATTTTTCAGTGGTAGGGACTGGGAGACTAGTCAGGACCGAGGGAAAGAGCAAAGTTTTATTTATTTATTTTATTTCACCTTTATTTAACCAGGTAGGCCAGTTGAGAACAAGTACTCATTTACAACTGCGACCTGGCCAAGATAAAGCAAAGCAGTGCGACACAAACATCACAGAGTTACACATGGGATAAACAAACGAACAGTCAATAACACAATAGAAAAATCTATTTACAGTGTATGCAAATGTAGTAAGATTAGGGAGGTAAGGCAATAAATAGGCCATAGTGGCGAAATAATGACAATTTAGCGATTAACACTGGAGTGATAGATGGAGTGATAAAGTACAGAGAGATTCTTGATGAAGACCTGCTCCAGAGTGCTCAGGAAGTCAGACTGGTGCGACAGTTCACCTTCCAACAGGACAACGACTCTAAGCACACAGCAAAGACAACGCAGGAGTGGCTTCGGGACAAGTCGCTGGTCCACTCTGGGCTACTCTGTCCTTGAGTGGCCCAGCCAGAGCCCGGACTTGAACCCGATTGAACATCTTTGGAGAGACCCGAAAATAGCTGTGCAGCGACGCTCCCCATCCAACCTGACAGAGCTTGAGAGGATCTGCAGAGAAGAATGGGAGAACCTCCCCAAATGCAGGTGTGAGAAGCTTGTAGCATCATACCCAAGAAGACTCGAGGCTGTAATCGCTGCCAAAGGTGCTTCAACAAGGTACTGAGTAAAGGGTATGAATACTTAAGTAAATGTGATATTTATTTATTTAAATGTTAATACATTTGCTACAATTTCTAAAAACATGATTTTGCTTTCTCATTAAGGGGTAATGTGTGTAGAGTAATGGGGGGGAAATAATGTAATCCTTTTCTAGAATAAGGCTGTAACGTAACAAAATGTAAAAAAGAAAGGGGTCTGAATATTTTTCGAATGCACTGTATTGTCGAGATGCTCTCAGGTGGCAACATAGTGCTCTTACTTGGTCTCGACCCGTTTTGTTTTTGACATCAAGTTCATTGCAGCTCTTGATACCTAAAAAGACAGATAATCCAAGGGTCTTGCCTCTGTTGTCCTGTGCCACTCCAAGTGAATCATTGTGAAATGCAAAACACAGTTGTTTGACAGCCTCTTTCCTTTCTACGCATTATGTCATCCCATATGAACATGTGGTATCATGGAGTAGATCTATCCAAGCTGAGGGCATCATAAGTATATTTTGATTGAATGTCATATTTCCCACACCCAGATGAGGTCATGTGGTCAGTTCCAGTAGAAGGAAGGAGGTTTGTTATTTTTTCAGTCTGTATTTACCCTTGAGATGGTGGTCTTATTTCAGAGGATCAGCACGTTGGTTAATATGATTCACATTAATGTGGGTTACTAACGTAAAGTAGCCCTCATTTCCTCACACTAACATGTCTTAGATAATCAGTGTGAATAGAAATCACACCGAACAAATACAAGATGAACGACCAAATATCCCACCAACAGAGTTTACATAATGATGCAATTTTTTTATTTTCTTATTGATATCAGATACAAAAGGACCAAAAAGCTGTCATTCTTATAGGCCTAGTTATTGTCCTTATGCACACAGTATATACTGCATTGCATTTTAACTATTTGTGAGAAGTCAACAAAGTCACCTTCAAGCTACTGACATAAAAAGAGACTATAATGTATACTATGGAAGGAATACTCTAGTATCCACTTTAGTGTTTCTGCAGACTTGACTGTAGTATTCACTTGTAGTATACTGTAGTATTTACAGTTTACTATAGTACACATAAAGTAGTAAAAAAAGAGTAGTGTATATATACTATAGTAATTATTGTAGTGTTTTTGCAGACTGCAGTATACTGTAGTATTAAAGGCAGATGTTTTTAGGGACGGTATTATACTGTAGTATTTACTATAGTGTTTTTGTGGACTGTAGCAAGGTATACTGTAGCATTTACTAGGGATGTTACGTGTGATACCGAAACTCTGAGGCATTGCTAACTTTGAAGCTGTGTGCCAATGCGTGTCACAGTATCAGAAGAACGTCATCAATGACGTCAGAAGCTTCGTTTGATCCAATATTTTAGTGTAATGCAATGAACCTGGCACACAGAGTGTATGTGACTGCTCCAGAACAACATTTTGGTGACACGGGTAGAAAACAATTCTGTTGCGTTGGGTTTGTCATATATATCCAGTAGTCAATATTTCCTGTGTTGCATCTTCAAGAAGCATGCATACAAAGAGTGAGTCATTTTCAATTCATGTGATTCATGCTACAGCTAAATTCTTATTTAAATATCACTGATATGAGAAAACACAGGATCACACAATCGCGACTGTTTTATCACCTCAACTACAGATAATTATTAAGACAGCAATGTTGTGTGTGTCAACTACATGCCCGCCACCGTGTGGGGAGCTATGGATAGTACAGTGAAACTACAACAGGCATGCAAATGCACCCATCGCTAGCTTGCACGCACCACTAGGCTACATACAGTACGGTGCATCTTTTACCAGTTATCAGCCACAATGTTTGTTCGAAGGCACTGATTGCCAACAAACGAGTTATATACACATCGTAATATAACTAAACTCCCCAGATGTGCCAACAATTCATCATCAAACCCAGGTATTGGGTTCATCAAACCCATTTAAAGGCCCAGTGCATAAGAAATATATATTTCCCAGTGTTCTATATATACTAAACAAAAATATAAACTGGGTCCATGCTTAATGAGCTTAAATAAAATATCCCAGAAATGTTCCATATGCACAAAAAATGTATTTCTCTCAAATTTTGTGGACACATTTTTTGCTGATTTCAACATTGTGAGCAGAATGCCCTATGGTGGCGGTGGAGTTATGGTATGGGCAGGCATAAGCTACAGACAACGAAGAATATCACATTTTTATTAATGGCAATTTGAATGCACATAGGTACTGTGACGACATCCTGAGGCCTATAGTCATGCCATTCATCCACCGCCATCACCTCATGTTTTAGCATGATTATGAACGGTCCCATGTCACAAGGATCAGTAGACAATTCCTGAAAGCTGAAAATGTCCCAGTTCTTCCATGGCCTGCATACTCACCAGTTACCCACGGAGCATGTTTGGGATGCTCTGGGTCGACATGTACGACAGCGTGTTCCAGTTCCCGCCAATATCCAGCAACTTCGCACAGCCATTGAAGGGGAGTGAGGCAACATTCCACAGGCCACAATCAACTCTATGCGAAGGAGATGTGTGAGGCAAATGGTGGTCACACCAGATACTGACTGGTTTTCTTTAAAAAAAATGTATCTGTGACCAACATATGCATATGTGTATTCCCAGTCATGTGAAATCCATAGATTAGTGCCTAATTAATTTATATCAATCGACTGATTCCCTTATATAAACTGTAACTTAGTAAGATCTTTGAAATTGTTGTGTTTATGTTTTTGTTTAGTGTATGTATACAGTGCATTTCCACCCTATGAGGTTGGAATAACATTTACATTTGAGTCATTTAGCAGACACTCTTTTCCAGAACAATTAGGGTTAAGTGCCTTTTTTAAACGCACGTCAACAGATTTTTCACCTAGTCGGCTCAGGAATTCAAACCAGCAACATTTTGGTTACTGGCGAAACACTATTAACCCCTAGGCTACCTGCTGCCTCAATGATACTGTAATACACAAATAATACTGTGAAATTGTGAAAATGATGACAATACCCCTTTAGTCTAAGAGCTGTTTGAAAAGACAACCTTGAAATTTCAGCCTGTTTCGGGGATGGAGCTTTGGTCTTTCAATGTTGACATCACCATGTGTTAAATTAGTTAATAGACCAATAAGAAAGAGAGTCCCAAACCTCTCTGCCAATAACAGCTTGTTTTCAGTTTTCCTTTCCACACTCTGACCCCTCCCAGACAGTCCTGACAAAATTCTTGAGAAATTGCTCTTTGCAAAGAAGCTATTTTTGTTTCTTTTTTACCATTTTAATTGAAAACAATCACAATAAGGCACTTCATTGTTACCCAGAAATATTTTGATATTGAGATAAAAAAAAACGGCTGCATTGGACCTTTAAGTGAATTCATCCTCTTATGGTAGCCTACTACTGATTTATTTGTAATGGGATATTCAGTGGGATAGACAATACAAGAGCTCCCACTTTTGTTCCAATGTTCTGATGAGGTAGTTGAAAGTATGATCTTTGACAACAAAGTCAAGGGTTTCTGGTTCAACTCAGGATGTCCCTCCTCAATCACTGCTCTAATAGACTACTGAAACATATGTTGAATTAGTTATTGACATTGCAATGAGTTGAAATGCGGACTTTTATTTTGAATCCTCATTACCATTCCAAAGCGACGTCATCGTTTGTGTTTTTATCACGTGCATGTTCTTACTTAGCTACCTACACATTTCTCTTTAGGGATGGGATTTATTAGAAGCTAGTAGGGGTATTTATTTTTATTTTCTCAGAAGTACTGAGTTAGGTAGTAGGATTTATGTGGAGCTAATGTTGTAAAGCGTCATTGACCACACTGTCCAGCACAGTAGGTGGCAGAATGCAACTTTAACCTTTGCGGACCGCCATTACATCATAGAAGAACAAGAATAATAATCTTTGTTTTAACATTTATTCAGTGCTATACCATGGCGTCGATTGAGGCTTGGTTCATGGACGATTCTGACGAAGATCATAGGATGCCACATAAACTAAACCCAAACGAACCTGTGTCTTTGAAGGAGTTAGAAAATATTGGGGTTTTCTCTTGGAAGGTAACGTTAGTTAGCTAACTAGCGAGCAAGGCGGGATAACAACTTGGTAACTTCAGCTATCAAGAAAAAGTTGTCAACGTTAAGCTGGTTACGTTATCTACTTCGTTAGTTAACGTTAGTGTCATACACGTCTGTGAATGCTGGTTAAATTGGATTGCATAACAGTAGCGTCTGAGTCGCCAGCCTGTATTCATAGACGTAACATAGTAAACGTTATTCCGGGACGTTCAAATTAGTATATTTTACGTTTGGTATAGTTACATAAAACAGGTTACTTAGGCCAAAATGAAAGTAAGGTGGATGGGTAGGCTTATAACGCGAACATCTAGCAATCCAAAGGTTGCGTGTTCGAATCTCATCAACGACAGCCTTAGCGTTTTAGCTCATTTGCAACTATTTCGCATGTAATCTAACCTTAACCATTTAACCTAACTCGTAGCCTAGCTAATGTTAGCCACAAAAAATTGGAATTCATAAAATAAAAGTTTTGAATTTCATAACATTGTATGAGACTAGAGACAGACTGGTTGATTCTGTACTGTCCATGTCTTCCAGTTAGATGCTGATATTTATGAAACAGACCCTGTGCTGGAAAAGATCCGTAAAGACAGAGGCTACTCCTACTCCGACATCATCACTATCGACAAGGACAAACTACCTAACTACGAAGACAAGGTAATACCTGCGTACAGTGACAAGAACACATTTGAGGGTGCTCAGAGTCAGATTACAATTCTTTCACTTGTTATTCTGTATCCCAATATTAGACTTGTTATAATGATACACTTTATAAAAGCACAGTAATAAAAGTGTCCTGCCATTTGTGTACTCTTGTCCCAAGCTGAAGATGTTTTTTGAGGAGCACCTCCACCTGGATGATGAGATCCGCTACATCCTAGATGGCAGGGCCTACTTTGACGTGAGGGACAGAGAGGACCGCTGGATCCGCATCGCCATGACCAAGGGAGACCTGATCACTCTGCCTGCAGGCATCTACCACAGATTCACTCTGACTGAGACCGTATGGCTCCATTTGGCTGTTTACAACACCTACAGTAAAACTGTCCAACATGGAGGGGATTCGATTATCTGGCCCGGGTTGCCCTGGTAGAAGGCGAAAAGCGATTGCATTAGTTTTGGAACCAGGCTTCCTCCCAGGCGTGAGCCAGGTGCCCCGCTCGTGGCTGATGGTTAAGTGACGTAGGTTAAGTACGTGGAGTAATGAGTAGGAATCTGTTTTCACACGCAGAAGTGATTGTTTTTGATAAAAATGCTATATCTACCTTCCTAATGAAAACTTGAACCTATATTTGATGGGGGAAAAACTATGTTTCTGAATGAAGCACCATGCTACCTTGTTGACAACATGACCGAGTGGTGCAGATTACTGTTACAATTGTGAAGGGCCCTGGTCCCTCACCGCTTTTGCTTTTTCACGTCACGGGCCACAGACCGGTACTCAGCATAATCGAATCCGCCCAGTGTTCCAAACAGGACATTATTTGTCTTTTTACCTAAACATGCAAACACCATCAGATAGAATTCATAGCAAGCAGTGCAGGGCACTGGAATGACATTCACTCTCATGGGATGGGTGGCTCCCTCACTGCTTTTTCCTGTTGATATCACTGGCCATACAGTGCCTTCAGAAAGCATTCATACCCCCTTGACTTATGTTTTTGTTACTGCTTGAATTCCAAATTGATTAATTCTTTCTTTTTTTCACCCATCTACACACAATACCCCATAATGACAAATTGAAAACATGTTTTAAGAAATATTTGCACATTTCTTAAATAAAATACAGAAATCTTATTTACATAAGTATTCAATAAATGTTAGAATCACCTTTGGCAACAATTACAGCTGTGAGTCTTTATGGGTAAGTCTAAGAGCTTTGCAAACCTGGATTGTACAATATTTGTATGTTCTTAAAAAAATTATTCAAGCTCTGCCAAGTTGGTTGTTGATCCTTGCTAGACATCCATTTAAGTCTTGCCATAGATTTCCAAGCCTATTTAAGTCAAAACTAGCAGGAAAATTCAATGTCATCTTAGTAAGCAACTCCAGTGTTGATTTGGCCTTAGGTTATTGTCCTGCTGAAAGATGAGTTTGTCTCCCGGAAAGCAGACTCAACCAGGTTTTCCTCTAGGATTTTGCCAAACTCCCTAGTCCTTGCCCATGACAAGCATACCCATAACATGATGCAGCTTCCACCATGTTTGAAAATATGAAGTGGTACTTAGTAATGTTGGATGTGCCCCAAACATAACTTTGTCCTGAATACAAAGCATGAATTTCGTTGCCACATTTTTAGCAGTTTCTTTAGTGCCTTATTGCAAACAAATATTTGTATTCCTTCCTCTTTTTCACTCTGTCATTTTGGTTAGTATTGTGGAGTAACTATAATATGTTGTTGATCCATCCTCAGTTCTCTTATCACAGCCATTAAACTAACTGTTTTAAAGTCACCATTGGCCTCATGATGAAATCCTTGAGCGGTTTCCTCCCTCTCCGGCAACTGAGTTTGGAAGGACGCTTGTATCTTTGTAGTGACTTGGTGTATTGATACACCATCCAAAGTATAATAACTTCACCATGCTCAAAGGGATATTTAATGTCTGCTTATTTATTTTTACCCATCTACCAATAGGTGCCCTTTGCGAGGCATTGGAACACCTCCCTGATCTTGTGGTTGAATCTGTTTGTAATTCACTGCTCGACTGGGGGACCTTACAATTATCTGTATGTGTGGGGTACAGAGATGAGGTAGTCATTGAAAAATCATGTTAAACACTATTGCACAGTGAGTCCATGCAACTTCTGACTTATGGAAATTTTTACTGCTGAACTTTATTTAGGCTTGCCATAAAAGGGGTTGAATACTTACTCAAGCTTTTTGTTTAATCAACTTGTACATTCTAGAAACAATGGAATTTACATTGTGGGGTATTGTGTGTAGGCCAGTGACAATCTCTGGAAAAAGTTGAGGGGTGTGTATACTTTCTGAAGGCATTGTAGACCGGTGCGCCGCGGCTCAGCTTAATCAAACTCCCTCAATGTCTTCCATCAGGTCATGTGGTTAGGATAGGATATGCACGCAGTTGACCCATGAGAATGTCTAGGTCTAGACTCTAGAGCCATACTGCATGTCCAAGTCAAAAGTAAGATTTTTACATTTCAAATAAAATGTTGATTGTTTTTCGTCATGCATTTTACAGAACTACACTCAAGCCATGAGACTGTTCGTGGGGGAGCCTGTATGGAAAGCCTACAATCGTCCAGCAGATGAGTTTGATATTCGCCGGAAGTATGTGAGCGCTCTCCAATGTGCTTAAGACGAGCAACAGGTGGTACTGAATGGATGCAGTGTCCATAGAACAGGGGTGTCAAACTCATTCCACGGAGGGCCTTGTGTCTGCAGGTTTTTGGTCTTTCCTTTCAATAAAGCCCTAGACAACCAGGTGTGGGGAGTTCCTAACTAATTAGTGATGTTAATTCATCAATCAAGTACAAGGGTGGAGCGAAAACCCGCAGACACTCGGCCCTCCATGGAATGAGTTTGACACCTGTGCCATAGAATTACACAATTTCTATGGCCAACCAATCTTCTAGGAACCAATTTAGTGGAGTTGGATAATCAAAGACTCATGACAAAGGCTTTTGTATTATCAGGTATTTAAACCCATGCAGTGCCTACATTGTAAGCAATTATACTAATTAACATACAACTTTCTATGATTTTGTCCTTATATTGTATTGCACCACTCAAGGTCGCATTTTATTTTTGTAACACTACATCAGTGAGAATCAAGTCTAGTAAGCTGTTTGTTACCTACAGTGAGCTAAAATGCCAGTAAGCTATCACATTAAATCACTCTTCAATCATTTAGTTGTCTAACTTTTCATTCTTCTAAAGTAATTGATCGTCACAAGTCTGGTCTCAATCAATAACCATTGTAAAAGGTCTACACCAAGTTCAGTTTATTTGGATAAACAAGATTCCTTTTCTCACATCCAGAGCAATACAGTACACTTCAACAACATCAGGTAAACACCACAGCATGTAAACAAACAGTTATACTTAAGAGATCATTAGGATAATTCAATAACTTTCCATTAATATATTTTCCCTACGAATAATAATATGTACAGTTGCATTATTCCATATCTATTTTACATTTCTTTTGTGGAAAGGGGTGGATCCTGAGCCAAGTCATTCATTGCCCCTCAAATTCAAAAAGGTACAGAAGTGTGGTTGATTTTACAGGACAAAATAACATGATTTACTCAGTTCTTAATTACACAGGAATGCAAAATGTCCGTTTTGTCTAAAAACATTGTACTGTATGTATTCACATAGATATCCTATAAGCATTCACCTGTGAGTTACACAATCATTTCCATCACTACTAGTATAATATGGGGAGTGAATTTGCCTGCGCTGTGAGAACAGTTGTGTGTGCCTGCTCTAGAGTTCAGGCAGGGTAATGCCCATGTTGTTTAGTGGAGTGTAATGACACTCAAGCCTAGGCCACACTCCTGATGGGCCCCCTATTCTTGCAAATGTTTTGCTCTAATCTTGTGACCTACAAGGGTCCCATACCTCCCTGGTTCCCGCTACACCAGTTTGAGGCACTGTGTATTGAAGCTGTCTCCCTCTCGGCAGGCCACTGACTCCAGCAGGGCCTGTTTCTTCTGGGTGGAGCGGGACGACTCCAGCTCGTACATGGTGGTCAGGTTGAAAAGTACGCTCTCGTGGAGGTACAGGGCCGGGTCCTGTTGCACCAGGCCCTCCAGCTGTCTCAGAGACTCCTTCAGACGGCCCAGGTACAACAGGCACACTGCTGCATTGTTATTCGCCTGTAGGGGAGAGGAGAGAGAGGTTATTGGCCTGCAGGGAGAAGAAGAGGCCTCAGAAGTGAAGGGAAAGCAGTGGTATTACTCTACTACTGTAGTATCCCTTGATCATGTGTAGTACTTACTATATAATTTTGTAATACTGTATAATACAGTATACTGCACACTATAGTATCCCTCGATCATGTGTAGTACTTACTATAGAATTTTGTAGTATACTGTAGAATACTATACTTCACACTAGTATAGTTTGATAATGTAGTGCTTACTTTAGAATGTTGTAGTATACTGGAGAATTATATACTACATGGTGTAGTGTTTACTATAGCATGTTGTAGTATACTGGAGAATACTATGTAATACTACAGTATTATCTGCAAAAAACACTGTAGTAAATAGATGGGTTAGTTGACAATGTCATGTTACCGATGCACCCGCTTCAAAATGGGGCAGAAGTCCGTGAGTAGTTGTGATTCTGGATTGCCAGACAGCTACCAACAATGACAAGAAACTGCCATGTATGGAATCTTAAGTGACTCGTTTCATCTTGTTCTTGATACCATGTCTTGTTTTGACTGATTTCAAGTCAATGCTAAGATGGCAAATTCGCTAGCCAACCAACAACTGTCACAATATATTTGAGCGACGAGTGCTCATTGTTTATTGAAAACAAATAAATTTGCACATTGGAGATAAAATATAGTTTACATGTTGTCAACAATCTAAGCCAACCCTGTCTGTTTTGGCCCATAGTTGCACACGCATAATTTTTGTTGCCTAACAAACAAACCCGTCTATACTACTTTTTTCCCCCGTATGCTCCACCCATTCCACATATCCCAATTTGTGCCACCGAGGAGTGAGAATCCTAATCCAAGTATAGATCATATCTTGTGTTAGCTACAGGTTTCAGAAAAGAGCAGAAGCTCTGAACTATCAGTTCAGACTCGAGTCCTACCTACAGTACCAGTCAAAAGTTTGGACTCCTACTCATTCCAGGGTTTTTATTTATTTTTACAATTCTCTACATTGTAGAATAATAGTGAAAACAAACTATGAAATAACACATGGAATCATGTAGTAACCAAAAAAGTGTTAAACAAATCAAAATATTTTGAGATTCTTCAAAGTAGCCACCCTTTGCCTTGATGAAAGCTTTGCATTCTATCAACGAGCTTCACGAGGTAGTCACCTGGAATGCATTTAAATTAAGAGGTGTGCCTTGTTAATTTGTGGAATTTCTTTCTTTCTTAATGCATTTGAGACAATCGGTGGTTGTGTTGTGTCAAGGTAGCGCTGGTATACAGAAGATAGCCCTATTTGGTAAAATACCAAGTCCATATTATGGCAAGAACAGCTCAAATAAGCAAAAATAAATGACAGTCCATTACTTTAAGACATGAAGGTCAGTCGATCCGGAAAATGTCAAGAACTTTTAAAGTTTCAAGTGCAGATGCAGAAACCGGCTCTCATGAGGACCGCCACAGGAAAGGAAGACCCAGAGTTACCTCTGCTGCAGAGGAGAAGTTCATTAGAGTTACCAGCCTCAGAAATTACAGCTTCAGAGTTCAAGTAAGACCCATCTCAATAATCAACTGTTCAGAGGAGACTGCGTGAATCAGGCCATTATGGTTGAATTGCTGCAAAGAAACCACTACTAAAAGGACACCAATAATAAGAACAGACTTGCTTGGGCCAAGAAACACAATCGATGGACATTAGACCGGTGGAAATCTGTTCTTTGGTCTTGAGTCCAAATTTTAGGTTTTTGGTTCCAACTGCCGTGTCTGCGAGATGCAGAGTAGGTGAACGGATGATCACTGCGTGTGGTTCCCACCGTGAAGCATGGAGGAGGTGGTGTGATGGGGCTTTGCTGGTGACACTGTCAGTGATTTATTTAGAATTCAAGGCACATTTAACCAGCATGGCTACCACAGCCATCTGCAGCGATATGCCATCCCATCACATTTTTGGTTACTACATGATTCCATATGTGTCATTTCATAATTTTGTCTTCACTATTCTACAATGTAGAAAATAAAGAAAAACCCTTGCATGAGTTGTATCCAAACCATTGACCGGTACTATACATGTTATGCAACATTTGCCCAGTAGGTTTCCTCAAGGAAAGCACCCCACTTTTATGTCAAAGATAAAACAAATAGTAAATACTCACTAAACTTTACTACTGTCATGTACATTAACACTACAATGAATACTAGTGTACTTCTGCAAAAACACTACAGTGAATAAATATAGTAATACTACAGTATTTAGAGCATCGTATACTATAGTATATTTTCATATGGTTATGTCGACAGGGGAGAGAAAGCAGAAAGGAGTTTTTTTGCCTGCAGGGAGAGGAAAGAGGGCATTTTTGGCATGTGTGTAAAGAGAGGAGAGGGGACAAAGGCTTGAGGAGAGTGGGGAAATAATTATTATTCATCTACAGAGAAGGAGAGGAGAGAGTAATTTGCCTGAGGAAAAAAGGAGAAGAGCTCTACACAGGAGAGAGGGAAGAAAGGCGTTATTTGTCTAGGGAGAAGATAATGTTGCCTTAGGGGGAGAGAGGGAGGCTGTTTTCTTGCTTGAGGGGAAATATCATGTAGTCGAGGGGTGAGATCTGCCTCAAACTACAGTGCATTTATTTACAGTCTTCTAGTAAAGTAAAACCTCCGATGTATCCTATAAAATGTGTTAAGTCTTAATCACGTATAGTTGTCATAAATTGTTGTAGATTGCGTGATCACCTACCACAGGGTTTTTGGGGTCGATCTTTAGGACCTCTGCGAACGAGGAATGTGCCTCTGAGTAGTTGTTCTGACTGAGGTAGATGAAGGCCCTGAACCACACAACACACACACAGGTCAGCTGGGTTACTACAGAGACCTATGACATTACAATGTCACTTCAGTGATTCTGTGTGAAGATGTGCCAGTCGGCCAACTGACAGGAATTAACAGCTAATGTGAATCAACATAGTGTGAATGGCACCATTTTGTCTCCTAGCAAAGAATCACAAAGTGACCCCTGTGCCTACTCACACCCTACAACTGTAAGGGAAGTCTGACAGAAGTACAGATACATGAATCAGGAAATAGTTTCATTTATGACACACACTGATTCGTACCTGTTCATCAAAACACATGTGTCTGTAGTTCCACTTCCCTTCTCCAGAGAGGCTTTCTCCACATCTAGGAAATACTTCTCTGCTGTTTTAATGTCTCCAATCTGGTCAAAAATAACAATTCAAACCAAAACGCATTATGTTGTGGAAAAACTAGTTGAAATTGAAAGAGAAAAGGTGTGTGTGTGTGTTCACCTGCAGGAATATGCGTCCTATCCCACTCAGCAGCTGTACTTTCTGCTGAGGCTCGTACTGGATGATGGAGTGATATGTCTCTACAGCCAGAACATAGTCCTAGATAAAGAGAGAGGGAGACAGAAAGAGCGAGGGAGACAGACGGAGTGAGAATTAATCAAGTGTATTGACCATTAGTAGGGCGAGGTGTCCCTGGTCACACCGTGCCCCAGCCATGGCTGTTCTCTACCACACATCACATCGCTCACATGCTGACTGAACTGCTGAGCATGGCTGCTATGTATCTGGGGATGGGAGAGGGTCAGTGAGTTGGTGCAGTGTGTGTGTGTGTGTTTACATTCATGCTACCACCAGCAGATGGCGCTGTGTCTCTTTCTATGGTCCTATGTACAGAACTACTCCCCACTTTCTCTCTGTCCCTCTATTTCTCCATCTCCCACTAACAAAGAATCCAATCAGGGTGATCCTATGGGATATTACTGGGAAGCCTGTGGTCTGCCATCATACATCTACAGACCAACACAAACAACATTTTACACACAACTGTCACTAGGAAAGAACAAGCAGCATTGTTAGAAAGCATTCTCTAGTAAAGTATAGAGCCCTCAAACTCAACTCGAACCTCGATGCCAGTTCCACTGCATTTTTTCATTGTTCCCCTCTAATCACCAGGTGGGTGCAATTAATTATCAGGTAGAAAGGAAAAGCAGGAGGCTCCGGACCTCGTAGAGTAAGAGTTGAATAACCCTGGTCATTAAACATGATGAATTCAGTCTTCATCGAAGGAACTTGTCAAATCTATTGTGGGTGTCAGGTGAACACTGTGTGTTACTCTGCATCTGCCAATTACATTACAACTCCAATCCATGATAGTCAGATCATCCAGAATGGTGGTTCTGTTACAGGATAGCTTTGTGTTTCACCGTTCCCTCATTTGGTCTAGACTCTGGGTGATGATATTGAAGTAGATGTTTTGAACGGGCAGGACAGACAGTGTCTTGGTGCAGGATATGCTCAGGCTAGCGTCCGCCTGGCTGTTCCACTGTCAGCATGGGTCTCTAGACATAGGGCTGGACTGAGGGGAAGGCAGAATGAAGAGGACTGAACCAGACAAACGGCATCTCTCCTTATATAATAAAACACACACACCTGACAAGACCTCTCCTAACACATTTACTCACTATGCACCAAAACAATGCTGCTTAAACCCAATAAGCTTTTATTAGCCATTGTGTGTGTGTACATGTGGCTTGCTAGTTGTTATCTATTCCTCCGCTAGCTTCCTGACAGCCATGGATGGGCATGTGTGTGAATATGTGTCTGGGCAAGTACGTCAATGAATGTGTGTGTTACAGTTGGTGTGTGTGCGCGCATACACCCACAGGGGACTCTGGTAGCTCAGTGCTGCCGTTATAGTCCCTCCCCACACGGAACACATACCTTCATCATGAGCAGACAGTTAGCCATGGCGTACATGACCCGACTCAGACGAGACTTCCACAGCTGAAGAGATGCTGCAACAAAGGACACATTGGTTTCATTTCAGACCTGTTGATTTATGTACCTGGGCAATTTTAGCATTGTGGGACCATTCATTGAATCAATATTTCACTGTACAAAAACAGAGTTGAATATAACACACAACAGAAGCATGGGAGAGCAAACTCAGCACCTCCTTCCCTTTCTCTCCCATCTCTCTATCCAACTACCCCCTCCCCTCATCACACTAGTATTCCCATCACCATCGTTTGTCTGAGAAGGAAGGGAAGACGCTGCAACTCCCTCTCCCACACACTCCCTCTTTCTATCCTCAGGCTGATCGTGTAGGCTGTCAGTGGGCTTGTTTGTGCTCATCTGCAGCAGGATGTGTGTGTTCATATGCGTGAATGTGTATGGACTGGATTGTGTGCACAGGCCTATCATTGTGTGTGTGTGTAGTGAACCTGTGTGTGTGTGTTCTTGCTGACTGAGGCCATCACTCAGTGGGGGTCTATTGAGATGTGCTAGTCTTTGTTATTGAGTGCGTAGGAAGAGAAGCAGAGAGAGAACAGTACGATGAACCAATTATTGAAAAGTTGGCCATGTCTTATGTATTGATTGCTTTCTCACGACTCAAAACCAACTGTCTCAATGGTCTATGCCCATTTAATAAGTTCCTTTAATATAAAACAAAGGTCTGACAGCAAAATAGAGGCTTCACTGGGAAGAGGATGGCGGAGGTTGAATAACACTGGGTATCGAGTGTGAGTTTACGCCACTCTCTCAGTGTGGGACAGGTGGGGACTAGACACTGTTCTGTACCGCACCTTGTCTGTTCTCCTGGGTGAGGTTGATCATGCTGCCATCCTCAGCCAAGCCCTGCTCAAGGTTATCCAGGATCTATCAGGAGAGACAGCGTTGTAAACAAGGTAGTCATTCTTTTTCAACCCATCACTGACTTTATTGGAAGAAAACAAAAGCGAGGGAGGACACGAGAGAAAGTTGGTGTGTGAACTCACGGTCTGACAGACGGTCCTCATGCTGTGTAGTCTGTCCAGAGACTCCTGTGGTTTCCCCAGGTACTGAGGCAGCTCTGCATGCAGCACCCGCATCGAGAACGGAACCATGGAGCCTGAAAGAGCGAGAGAGAGAATCTTCACACATATGTCATTCACAAACTCCCACAGATGAAACGTACAGATGGCGTTGAGAAACGTGTGTTGCAAAGCAGGAAGCCTCCTCTCCCTTTATCCAACACTCTCTTCCTCCAGCTCTCTTCCTCTCACCCCTCTCTCCTGAGGAACGAAGGCTCTACCTAGAGGTGAGCAGTGAGACATGTGCCTGAGCTTTGAGCCTTTGATCTCTGGCTCTTTGATAGCTACAGAGGAAGCACCGTCTCGGTCTGTCTGTCGCTGTCTGTGTAGAGATTCTCTGGTAATCAGCAGCACCCATGAAAACACCCACGACTCCTATCTACAGCTTTACAGTGACGTCACAGAGAGAACAGCCATGTTCTGGAGTACTAAGGGTCAGGGGTTAAACTCGTTTCACCCTGATGACCTAAAGAAACATCGGACTTGTCGGCTTCGTGTAGAAAGAGTGGACTAAATGAAAGTACATCCCATCGTTTAGTGAAACTATGACTTGTTGCAGATAGAAAATAAAACTATTCAAGTTGCCTTTAAAAAAACATTAAACTTTTTCCTCTCACTTTGTAAACAAATGAATAACCGACTGTTTTTTTAAACAGTATATCCTGATGGTTGTTTGAGAGGATATGCTTGGCGCTCACTAATGTTCCCTCTAAGAGTTAGATCATGGATAATAGATATTGGATGGGGGCAGCAGACCTTCAGATGTCAATCTTTGATGCCAGGCAGGAAACTGTTGCCAGTATCTGTAGCCACCTAGGGCAGCACAAAGCATTTAATATTGAGGAATGGAAATTCAATCTGCTCTCCCCTTGGACTGCTGTGTGGTGTCGCTTCAAGCGTTCACCTCGGTTCTCTCGCTGTCTGTGTGTCCGCGGCCATGACTCTACAGCGATTGCCTCTACTATAGTAAACCCTAGGGCTGTAGAGACTAAAGCAATGGCACTACATCAGAGAGCTGCTCATGCAGAGTTAAAAGGGAAAAACAACAGTGGCACTGAAATAAAGTGTTGTCTTTGGTTGTTAGCAGGGCTGGGGATTTCTATGGTTTGATCAGGGGGGTGTCAGAGCGTTTGGTTAGTATTTTAAGTATAGATGGTGTGTACCTCTCCTCCCAGGGTATACGGTAGGATAGTATTCATAGTAGAGGTCAGGTTGGTCCAGGTTTCCAAACGGCTCCAGTTCCATCTCAGCGTTCTGGAACAGGCTCAGCTTGGTGAGCAGGGCCAGGCGAACAAACCACAGCTGCAACAACACACACTCTTGTCATCCTAGTCTGTCCCCCCCACCCTCTCTGTGAGTGTGTGTGTGTGTCAGCCCACTCTTGTCATCCTAGCCTGTCCCCCCCACCCTCTCTGTGAGTGTGTGTGTGTCAGCCCACTCTTGTCATCCTAGCCTGCCCCCCCACCCCACCCTCTCTGTGAGTGTGTGTGTGTCAGCCCACTCTTGTCATCCTAGCCTGTCCCCCCCACCCTCTCTGTGAGTGTGTGTGTGTCAGCCCACTCTTGTCATCCTAGCCTGTCCCCCCCCACCCTCTCTGTGAGTGTGTGTGTGTGTGTCAGCCCACTCTTGTCATCCTAGCCAGTCCCCCCCACCCTCTCTGTGAGTGTGTGTGTGTCAGCCCACTCTTGTCATCCTAGCCTGTCCCCCCCCACCCTCTCTGTGAGTGTGTGTGTCAGCCCACTCTTGCCATCCTAGCCTGTCCCCCCCACCCTCTCTGTGAGTGTGTGTATGTCAGCCCACTCTTGTCATCCTAGTCTTTGCTGTCCTTGTATCTAAGACAATTGTGTAGTTTTAGACTAATTATCTGGCCAGTTACCGAGGTTACCTAGCCAGCTATCGAGGTTACCTAGCCAGCTACACTTTCAAACAAAGCCAACAACGCAGCCACTGCTAGCCAGCCTATTTCAGCAGTACTGTATCATTTTAATCATTTTAGTCAATAAGATTTTTGCAACGTAAGCTTAACTTTCTGAACATTCGAGACGTGTAGTCCACTTGTCATTCCAATCCCCTTTGCATTAGCGTAGCCTCTTCTGTAGCCTGTCAACTATGTGTCTGTCTATCCCTGTTCTCTCCTCTCTGCACAGACCATACAAACGCTTCACACCGCGTGGCCGCGCCCACCCTAACCTGGTGGTCCCAGCGCGCACGACCCACGTGGAGTTCCAGGTCTCCGGTAGCCTCTGGAACTGCCGATCTGCGGCCAACAAGGCAGAGTTCATCTCAGCCTATGCTTCCCTCCAGTCCCTCGACTTCTTGGCACTGACGGAAACATGGATCACCACAGATAACACTGCTACTCCTACTGCTCTCTCTTCGTCTGCCCACGTGTTCTCGCACACCCCGAGAGCTTCTGGTCAGCGGGGTGGTGGCACCGGGATCCTCATCTCTCCCAAGTGGTCATTCTCTCTTTCTCCCCTTACCCATCTGTCTATCGCCTCCTTTGAATTCCATGCTGTCACAGTTACCAGCCCTTTCAAGCTTAACATCCTTATCATTTATCGTCCTCCAGGTTCCCTCGGAGAGTTCATCAATGAGCTTGATGCCTTGATAAGCTCCTTTCCTGAGGACGACTCACCTCTCACAGTTCTGGGTGACTTTAACCTCCCCACGTCTACCTTTGACTCATTCCTCTCTGCCTCCTTCTTTCCACTCCTCTCCTCTTTTGACCTCACCCTCTCACCTTCCCCCCCCTACTCACAAGGCAGGCAATACGCTTGACCTCATCTTTACTAGATGCTGTTCTTCCACTAACCTCATTGCAACTCCCCTCCAAGTCTCCGACCACTACCTTGTATCCTTTTCCCTCTCGCTCTCATCCAACACTTCCCACACTGCCCCTACTCGGATGGTATCGCGCCGTCCCAACCTTCGCTCTCTCTCCCCCGCTACTCTCTCCTCTTCCATCCTATCATCTCTTCCCTCTGCTCAAACCTTCTCCAACCTATCTCCTGATTCTGCCTCCTCAACCCTCCTCTCCTCTCTTTCTGCATCCATTGACTCTCTATGTCCCCTATCCTCCAGGCCGGCTCGGTCCTCCCCTCCCGCTCCGTGGCTCGACGACTCATTGCGAGCTCACAGAACAGGGCTCCGGGCAGCCGAGCGGAAATGAAGGAAAACTCGCCTCCCTGCGGACCTGGCATCCTTTCACTCCCTCCTCTCTACATTTTGCTCTTCTGTCTCTGCTGCTAAAGCCACTTTCTACCCCTCTAAATTCCAAGCATCTGCCTCTAACCCTAGGAAGCTCTTTGCCACCTTCTCCTCCCTCCCTCCTGAATCCCCCCCCCTCCCTCCCTCCCTCTCTGCAGATGACTTCGTCAACCATTTTGAAAAGAAAGTCGACGACATCCGATCCTCGTTTGCTAAGTCAAACGACACCGCTGGTTCTGCTCACACTGCCCTACCCTGTGCTCTGACCTCTTTCTCCCCTCTCTCTCCAGATGAAATCTCGTGTCTTGTGACGGCCGGCCGCCCAACAACCTGCCCGCTTGACCCTATCCCCTCCTCTCTTCTCCAGACCATTTCCGGAGACCTTCTCCCTTACCTCACCTCGCTCATCAACTCATCCTTGACCACTGGCTACGTCCCTTCCGTCTTCAAGAGAGCGAGAGTTGCACCCCTTCTGAAAAAACCTACACTCGATCCCTCCGATGTCAACAACTACAGACCAGTATCCCTTCGTTCTTTTCTCTCCAAAACTCTTGAACGTGCCGTCCTTGGCCAGCTCTCCTGCTATCTCTCTCAGAATGACCTTCTTGATCCAAATCAGTCAGGTTTCAAGACTAGTCATTCAACTGAGACTGCTCTTCTCTGTATCACGGAGGCGCTCCGCACTGCTAAAGCTAACTCTCTCTCCTCTGCTCTCATCCTTCTAGACCTATCGGCTGCCTTCGATACTGTGAACCATCAGATCCTCCTCTCCAACCTCTCCGAGTTGGGCATCTCCGGCGCGGCCCACGCTTGGATTGCGTCCTACCTGACAGGTCGCTCCTACGAGAATCTGTCTCCTCACCACGTGCTCTCACCACTGGTGTCCCCCAGGGCTCTGTTCTAGGCCCTCTCCTATTCTCGCTATACACCAAGTCACTTGGCTCTGTCATAACCTCACATGGTCTCTCCTATCATTGCTATGCAGACGACACACAATTAATCTTCTCCTTTCCCCCTTCTGATGACCAGGCGGCGAATCGCATCTCTGCATGTCTGGCAGACATATCAGTGTGGATGACGGATCACCACCTCAAGCTGAACCTCGGCAAGACGGAGCTGCTCTTCCTCCCGGGGAAGGACTGCCCGTTCCATGATCTTGCCATCACGGTTGACAACTCCATTGTGTCCTCCTCCCAGAGCGCTAAGAACCTTGGCGTGATCCTGGACAACACCCTGTCGTTCTCAACTAACATCAAGGCGGTGGCCCGTTCCTGTAGGTTCATGCTCTACAACATCCGCAGAATACGACCCTGCCTCACACAGGAAGCGGCGCAGGTCCTAATCCAGGCACTTGTCATCTCCCGTCTGGATTACTGCAACTTGCTGTTGGCTGGGCTCCCTGCCTGTGCCATTAAACCCCTACAACTCATCCAGAACGCCGCAGCCCGTCTGGTGTTCAACCTTCCCAAGTTCTCTCACATCACCCCGCTCCTCCGCTCTCTCCACTGGCTTCCAGTTGAAGCTCGCATCCGCTACAAGACCATGGTGCTTGCCTACGGAGCTGTGAGGGGAACGGCACCTCAGTACCTTCAGGCTCTGATCAGGCCCTACACCCAAACAAGGGCACTGCGTTCATCCACCTCTGGCCTGCTCGCCTCCCTACCACTGAGGAAGTACAGTTCCCGCTCAGCCCAGTCAAAACTGTTCGCTGCTCTGGCACCCCAATGGTGGAACAAACTCCCTCACGACGCCAGGACAGCGGAGTCAATCACCACCTTCCGGAGACACCTGAAACCCCACCTCTTTAAGGAATACCTAGGATAGGATAAAGCAATCCTTCTGACCCCCCCCCCCCCTTAAAAGATTTAGATGCACTATTGTAAAGTGGCTGTTCCACTGGATGTCATAAGGTGAATGCACCAATTTGTAAGTCGCTCTGGATAAGAGCGTTTGCTAAATGACTTAAATGTAAATGTAATGTAGTCTGTCCCCCCCCCACCCTCTCTGTGAGTGTGTGTGTGTCAGCCCACTCTTGTCATCCTAGCCTGTCCCCCCCACCCTCTCTGTGAGTGTGTGTGTGTGTGTGTCAGCCCACTCTTGTCATCCTAGCCTGTCGCCCCCACCCTCTCTGTGAGTGTGTGTATGTCAGCCCACTTGTCATTCTAGCCTGTCCCCCCCACCCTCTCTGTGAGTGTGTGTGTGTCAGCCCACTCTTGTCATCCTAGCCTGTCCCCCCCACCCTCTCTGTGAGTGTGTGTATGTCAGCCCACTCTTGTCATCCTGAGTCTAATTCATGCAGGCAGCTCCTGGCTTTAACCCCCATCCTCTCCTCTACCACACACACACACACACACGCATGTTAGTCTTACCTCTATTCCCCAGACACACTGTACCGACACTTAGCTACATACATGATCAGATTCATGATCAGATACGAGACTTACACACATAAACCACTCTCACACATACAGGCATGTGCACCAGTATTGCCAAAGACAAACAGAAACATTTACAGACACACAGGTACCTGTAGTGAGTCAGTGTTGTGGCTGGAGGGCTGGCCAGCCTTACCGTAGCCCTGACCATGAGTTGTCAGCAGTCTGCCTGTCAGGTCCACCGCAGCACGCCAGTTCTTCGTGCTCTACAGGGACAGAGGAGCCGTTACAACAAAACCAAGAGACAAGGTGAGAGGACAGGCGCACACACACACACACACACACACACACACACACACACACACACACACACACACACACACACACACACACAGGACACGGTGACCGCTAAAATTAACCAACCAGAGATGCCAACCATAGCATTGTCAAGTGAGTTTATGACTGGTGGTATTAGTGGTAAGGAGCCAGGGCAGCCAAAGACAGGGGACGGAGGGGCATAAGAGGGTGTGTGGAGTTGAGCCTCCCAATCAGTAAGGATGACAAGGTCAGCCCAGAGATTGGGTTTTCACTGCACAGCCATTCATCACAGCCAGCCAGCTAATTAGGCAGCAGAGGATTACACATTAAACAGAAGGGGGGAGGGTGAAAGGAGAATAGAAGAACAGAGAGAGGAGAGGAATGCAAGCTAGATCTGTTGAGTGAATAGAGGGAGAGCCCAGTCACAACAGACAGCTTTCTTCCTATACTGGAGCACAGGTGGAGTTCCATCATGGGAGATTTCACTGGCTTGTTATTAGTTAAACACAGCCACAAAGTCATAATTATGGCTAAACCCCACCCATTTCTACAATTTCTCTATTTAAAATTGTATTTTAAACCTAACCTTAGCAACACTGAACCTTATGCCTACATTTTTGTAGCCAATTTTGACTTTGTGGCTGTGTTAATTAGTGATGACAATTTCACTGGGACAATGAAAGACATCCTTTCTCCCCCCTCTCACTCTTCCACACACACACTCCCTCTCCCCCATGCCAGTGTCCCCGGTGCCTCTAAATCTTCATTAGGGGGTGAAATGAAGCTGAAAACGAGAGACATGGAGATGACCAAAAGCAGCTGCAGCCACTGAGACAGAACCCACGGCATTCCCCAGGGAGTTTGGGGAAAGTTACCTGAGTTTTACAACCCTATATTGTACACGCATGCCCTCGCACGACCCTATACTGGACTCGCACGACCCTATACTGGACACGCACGACCCTATACTGGACACGCACGACCCTATACTGGACACGCACGACCCTATACTGGACTCGCACGACCCTATACTGGACTCGCACGACCCTATACTGGACTCGCACGACCCTATACTGGACTCGCACGACCCTATACTGGACTCGCACGACCCTATACTGGACTCGCACGACCCTATACTGGACTCGCACGACCCTATACTGGACACGCACGACCCTATACTGGACACGCATGCCCTCCCACGACCCTATACTGGACACGCATGCCCTCGCACGACCAAGTCACAAGTAGGCTTGAAAAAGAGCGCCACCTGTTGGGTCAGTGGGTGGTCTCCGAAAGGGGTGCCGGTTTAGTATAGTCACAACTTTTCCATAGTCCTGGTAAGAGACTGATAATGACCAGCAGAATACAGGGATAGCCTGCAATTCACACGTTATTTCACACCCAATACAGGCACACACACAACTTCAGAGGGAACTGTTGGTGATGCAACTGGAAAGCTCCAGAAGTGCTAACAGAGGAGCCTGTAAACAATGGGGTCCCATTCCCCACCTCTGTTCCCTGCACGTGGGGTAGGCAGAGTTGAGGGCAGGTAGGTACTTGTTTCAGGAATTAGATGGCTGTGAGTTAATGTTCAGGAGATGGACGGTAAGGGTTTTCAACAAGGGGTCGTTCCATCTCAAATAGCAAAAGAAAGAGGATCGACACATGTATTCTGTTAGAAACAAAATATTAGCATTCCTACAACTGATACTCGTTGTTGGGGTGGGGGGTGGGTTTGGTGTGGGATCTATGGGTGGCTTTTTACAATCTCATTGTTAGAACAAAAAGTTAGGTCCAAATCATATGTGAGGTACTATATTCATTGGATATTATATGAATCCTACACATTAAAATGGCTAATTTGGGTGCAATCAATTAGCTTAACTTCTAATGATCAAAATCAAATTATTTCCCAACAAAAATAATGTTGCAGGAATGCTAATCTTCTGTTTCTAACGACAGAAATGATTTCAGAGCAATCTGAGATGGTGGGTGTCATGGCTTGCTGAAATGACATGGAATGACCCACCAAAACCGATGTTAGTTAGTGCCATCCCACACCCAAACACCCAACAGCATCAATAATCCCAGGTGTGAGAAAAGTCTATTAGAAGAGGTGAGAGAGAGAACAGTAGATGGATATGGCATGACTAATACACTGAACAAAAATATAAAAACGCAAGATGCAACAATTTCAAAGATTTTTACTGAGTTACAGTTCATAGAAGGAAACCAGTTCATTGAAATAAATGCATTAGGCTCTAATCTATGGATTTCACATGACTGGGAAATGCAGATCTGCTCGCTAACAGGGATGTAAACAAATTTGATCCCCAAAAATGTTTTTGTGTATATGGAACATTTCTGGGATCTTTTATTTCAGCCCATGATACATGGGACCAAAACTTTACATAATGTGTTAATATATTTTTTCAGTATAATTTACCTCCGCTCATATTACTCTGCAATAAGAGCCAATCGGATCCTCCTAAATCAAATGAGGATGCATTAAGACAGAGAAGTTGCTGATTATATTGAGTGATATTTAATGAGGAAATGCGGATGAACACAAAATGTGTACTGAGCAGGGCCACAGTGCAGGCCTAAATTAAAACTCCTGTCTCTCACACTGGGGAAGGAAGTGAATTAGCCACAGTTTGCATGCATAGTGTTCGCGCACAGCCACCGGGGAGGCAGGGGTATGAGCTTCCTTTCAGCTCATCCCTTTTTATTCACCTGATTATTTTTTTTTTAAATAGAAAAAGTTCAACAGAAGCCCTTGTGAGTACTACAGACGTGTGGCGTGCACTCACGCATGCACACAGCTGGGGGAGAGAGAACCAAGAGGATTACAAGCCAGCTAGTGTCTGCTTGACTAGCCACAGTTCTGACGGGGCAACAGCGAGAGACTCCAGAGCCAGTAAAACCAACCAGGCCTTGGGCCCCCGCCAGGGAGCTCCATCCCCACCCCATAGGAGAAGAACAGAGAGACTTCACTACAGCCTACTACTTCAATAGAATACCACTGGATTCCCTACTCATAGAAAACACACAGAAACAAACACGAGGCTGTGTTTGCTATTAGCAGCGTCATGGGTTTAAAAGGGGTGAGGATTCTTAAATTGTGTTGAAGATCACAAGTTTTAGAGATTTTCCTTTGGTGAAGTAAAAACTCCCTGAAGCGAAGCTCACTGCACACCCACTGCCAGGGTTCTCGTGAGACGCCAGCCTCCAGCCAAACACAGTAGAAAGGCTACTCGCCCTGTTCTGCCTAACAAACTAAGCTCCTGTGCCACTTCAATTTAGCCCCAGCATTTTGAATGAATACAGAGGGGAGAGACAAAAGAAAGGTAGTATGCAAAACACACTAGCATCTCTAAGGCCTTGGTAGTGGCTAACTTGTCTTTGATGGTTTGGTGAAGGCTGTAGGCCTTGTATCAGTGGCCCTGAGTGCCAGTCCAGGGCTTTGCCTCCAGGCCAAGAGGATGGACTGACTGGCTGACTGTTCTAAAGACCACAGTAGTTTCTTTTTGAAGGGATCCAGACATCTATAGCCCTGGGACAATGGTATAGATCACATGACTGATATGAAGGAATTTTGAAGTAACTAGCTTAGTAGGGATTGCATAGCAACTCTGTATAACCCTGTAATGGCTGTCTCTGGGAGAGTTCTGAACAGCGTTCCTTTGGGTGACCGTGTTTGATGACGTTGTCCACAGACGGATTTAAAGGCCTCATTCTCCCTTTACAAAACTCAGTACCTAGCTGTAGCTACATTGCCACGCTCTGTGCTTATGCCCAGGACCAGTGCTGAAGAGCACTGACTGCTATAGCATAGGACAAACAGCTGACACAGCTAGTCCAGGTCTCAATGTTGTAATGGGTTGAGGTAATGACAACTCTGCTGCACACCTCCAGGTAGCTACTGTATAATGCAGGTCATTGTGGTTACAGAGGGGAGGGAGCGTCAAGGCCAAGGCTGACCCAGCCAAGGTGGGAGGAAGGTGAGGATGATGCTAATCATACCTCCCCCGGCCCCCTTCCTCCACTGGACATATGGCCCCGGCACAGACGGGCCTGGCCCCAGGCCCAGACACCAGCACACTAGGGAGAGAGGGAGGTCATCAGCCCCAGAGGAAGAGAGGGATGGAGAGAAGGAAGGAGAGAGAGGTGGTTAATCAGAGTGACAGATTAACCAGCCCAGGGCCCTGCTGAGAGAGCGGGGATGCTGACCAGCCACAGGGAGAGAGAGGAGACAGGTCACCGGAGGGAGAGAGATGAGAGAAATATAAGCCCAAGAACAATATCACTATGGGGAGAGAGAGGGGGGGGGGGGGGACAGGTCACCAGAGGGAGGGAAGGAGAGAGGCCATGGGTAATGCTGAGCAAGAGGAGGCATTGGCCAGCTGACATTGGCCACAAGAGACAAGAGACGGGTCACAACACAAGCCTCAGAGGAAATGAGAGAGAGCGAGAGAGAGAGAGAGAGAGAGTCCCTGAGCCCTGCTGAGCA
Source organism: Salvelinus fontinalis (assembly GCF_029448725.1). Taxonomy (NCBI): domain Eukaryota; kingdom Metazoa; phylum Chordata; class Actinopteri; order Salmoniformes; family Salmonidae; genus Salvelinus; species Salvelinus fontinalis. The sequence goes on along the minus strand of NC_074680.1, from coordinate 14,213,873 downwards.
AGAGGGGAAATGCTGACGGGCCGACTCAGGGGAGAGGACAGACGGGTCACTAGCTCTCAAAGGAAGGGTAGAAAGAGGGATGGGAGTAGGAGAGAGACATCCTGAGGGATAGAGGACAGTTAACCAAGCAGTGAGAAAGAGGATCTGGCTCTCCCTCTACAACACCAACATTCAACAGGGTTTGGGTCAGTTCTATTTCAAGTCAAAGTGTGGAGCTATGATATTTGGAGTCAGTTACTGTATGTTCAGGTGGTGTTAATAATATTATTATCTGAGCTCGCCTATGAATAATGTTCTCTCAGTGGTGTATATCACCACTGTCTGTTTGTATCAGCGGGGGATGGGGAGAGAGAGAGAGAACGCAGCATCTGTTCTCAAAGCCTCGCTCTTCTCCACAGAGGCTGTTTCCTCCTTTTTATCCCTCGCTTCCCCTCCCCTCATCTCTCTTCTTTCCCAGCCTAATAGCTCTCTTCCTCTCTTCTCTCTCGTCCTTCCTCTCCCTCTCCTCTGTTCTTCCCTTCCATAATCTCTGTGCTCCTCCCTCCATCTGTGATAGCCAGCGTTTGTGTGTTCTCTCAGAGGGAGTGTGGTGGCAGTGGGTGCAGTCGTACTCTGGCACTGCAGCATGAGTCACTGCCAGCTCCCAGCAGCCCCCAGAATCAGGAGGGAGTACACACACACACACTGACAAAAGACACACACATGCCAGAGGGAAGACTCACACACATCTCTATACAGCCATAGGGCACATCTAATTAGTCACTACAATCCCAAGGTAAACATAGCTCTGTGTGAGCGAGCGCGCGCACGCACTCACACACACAACACACACACACACACACCAGGGTTTCTAATAGCCAATAAATAGAATTGGTGCAGGCCAATTGTCTGGGAGAAGAAAATAAAAAATCCCATTACAAGATGCTTTTTAGCCTATTCATTGATGGAAATACCAGTCGACGTAAATACATTTGACCGGTCATGCTTGTCGTCTAGATTCATTGCATAATTTTGTGGAATTACATTGGTGAGTGTGTATTTTTGTTCGCTGTTATGATTCTTATTTATCACACGTTCAGAGCATATAGATACAGAGCGGGAAATCTGTCAGACAGCACAAGAGCTGCTGCTGAAGCTCCTGTTGCTGCTGGAGTGAACATGTGCTTTTAAGCCAAATCATTGCACAATTCTAAATGCAATCGCGTGTTAAAAACTGTTTTGATGGCCACGATTAAAAAGAGCTGCTATTTTTATTTCTCAACTGGAATTTGAAGCGCACTTCCCATTCAAGTGCATAGGCAACGGTAGGCACGCTAGTTATTGCATCTTTAGATCTCCAATTGTTCAACATTTTTAACGGATATTCTCATCTCTGTCATTTTCCCGCTCATTGCATTATGGAACGGGTATTTGTGTGTAGCCTACTGCCGTGTGCACATCGCTGCGCTTATAATGTGAAGAAATAATATTTGATCAACATTTTAAGGTAAACATTCGGATCTGTTGCATTTATGTACTGGTCGTATGAATTTGTGCTCTATCGTCCTGCAACTGTAGCAGAGTCGGTTTGGAGTAGTCTATTTCTTTCCTCGCACGGAACGACAAACTGACCAATAGAATAGGTCAACTTTTCTACTATGGGGGATGGTAAATTAACATAGGTTAGTGATTTTGCTGTTCATTACTCATCCTGTTGGCTGAGGAAAAGGAAATGTGGACAGTTATTCTACCATCTTCAAAGTGAACATGGGAATTCAGTAAATTATGTTAAGAGGAATTACCATAATCTATAAATGAGTCTTTCTATAAACAAATGGGGCCAATGCGTGACATTGGGATAAACATTTCAAAATGGTTTCAAACAAAAATAAAGATTTTCACGCAGCTCCGAATGTGTGAAAGTGTACATATGAATATTGGCCCATAACAACATAGCCCTCGGACCATATATCCTTTATTAAGCAGGGCTCATAGACAAATTCAAGGACTTTTTCAAGCACTTCATTGTTATTTTCAAGGATCTCAATGCTATACAATTGTAAAATATGTATAGAATTATACATATAGGGCATAATATAGAACCCTTCCCTCCCAAAAAACATGCAAAAGTAGGCCATTAACACACACCATGCCAACATACACCAAGTGAATGGAGAAACAGACCACCCAACTGTCTCAAATTCGGTGCAATCAATCATAACTATTGATCAGTGTCAGGTTGATAGGCTGGGCCGGCTGGAGCTGTGAGGGCCACAGTGGAGGAGCAAAACCCATTGACATTTCAACAGACCTGCCTCACTCACAATCTCTCTGTGTGTGTGTGTGTATTCCTGGTGGACCGCAGCCAGGTGTGCGTGTGAGCAGAAGGCTTTGAAATATGCAAACAGCTCCCATGCATTAGACATCAGCACAGCAGGAGAGGGAACTCAAAGCCTGGAGGATAGATTTTTTTCTCTCTCTCTCTCTCTCTCTCTCTCAAAATACCAAGTGCAGGTCAGGGGCATTTGTTAAGACGGGGGGAGGAAAGAGGAGAATTGGGTCATGGAGGCGGAGAGGTCACTATGCAGACTAATTTACATGCTTTATGGAGGGATAGGGGAGATAGGTGAACCAGAGAAATTGTGGGCAATTTTATGGGGCTGTGCAATTAACAACCATTCAATGAGGGAGGTGAGGCATACTCTAGGTAGTCATCATAGAATGTCACAAGCGTATCTGCTACATGCAAACAGCAATTTACGCGGTCTTCACTCACTGAATAAGTGGAAGTGCAAGCGTTTTCTGTGCATCCTAGTTCTTTCAAATGGAGCTGAATGCAAAGGCGAATTATTATAATTTTTTAAAAGTATGGGTAAACCAAGCTGCCATGAAAGTCGTTTCCAACAAGGCTGTTACATATAGATGTATAAAATACCTGTTCACACAAACACATTAACATGCACACACAGTGACTCACAATGAGTTGTTTGAGGCCCAGGAAGGACTGTTCTACAGAGTTGGCTGTAAGGACCTGTCTCTTCATAGCTGCCTGCTCCCCCATTAAACGCACCATCAGGTCCTTCACAGCATCACCCTGAAACACACACACAGAACTGGTCAGTGGTCACAATCAGTTAGGGCCAGGAGAAAATGACTAGATATCAACATGTATGGAACCCCAGCTCTATGGGCAAATGGCAAGCTAACCCACTTGCAGGTTGTCAAACTTGAGTCCGGGCATGGCCAGTCTCTCCCTCTCCACAAACACCTGGCTGTACTGCTGCGTTGCCATGGAGATCAGCACCTTCCTGGTCTCCTCAGAAGGCAGCCAGGCATCGTACCTCTTATCAGCTTCACTCATGTTCAGTGCCGTGGCAAACGGGTCATCTCCCCCCGAGAACACTGCCTGCAGCTGGGTGAAGGGCTGAGGGGCTGTGGCCGGGGATGGCTCTACTGGAGCCTGTTGAAGAGGCCTGGGGGTGGCTTCAGTCTGGGTAGGCCCAATGAAGGAGCTAGGGGTAGGGATGCCGGACTCCGTAAGCCCAGAGGTGGACAGAGAGGACCCAGAGGAAGCAGAGAGCTGGCGTTCGGGTGGGGCGGCTGACTTTGGGGACTCTGCGTTGGGGTTGCTGATAGAGATGAAGGAGGAGGTAGTGAAGGAGTCAAAGAAGTCAGTAGCTGGGTTGACATGGCCACTGTCAGAGAAGAACTTGCTGAGGCTGGGGCTGGGCTGGCAGACCAGGGGAGCCAGTTGACTGGGGGTAATCTCTGTGCTCCCCCCGGTGCCACTACTGAAGCTGGGAGATTTAATGAGGGTAGGCTGGAAGCCATCCGGCACCAGGGCTTGGGCTTTTGGCTGGCTGCCCTGGCTGAAGATGGTGCACACAGGGATGGATTCATCCTTGGATGTGGTCTCTTTGCTGCTGGCTTCCAGGGCTGCTGCCTCAGGCTTGGGGCTGCCTGAGCTGGGGGTGCTGTCCTCTGGGGTTACAGCAGAGACAGAGACAGTGATAACGTCCTGGTCAACAGTGGTTAGCTTCTGTTTCACATTCTCCAATGGTTCCTCAGGACTAGAGGCTACTGGACTTGTCTGCATCATCGCAGCCTCTATCTTGATCTCAGTAGTGTCTTGTCCAATCAGATCATCCACTTTCTCCCCCACCTCCTCCTCCTCTTCCTCCACTAAGGTTTCTTTAACCACTGCTGCTGCTGGCTCCTCCTCCCTCTCCTCAAACTGCTCCAGCAGGTTGTCCATGGGAACCACATCGTCCTCCTCACTGTTGTTGGGGGAGTCAGAGATCATGACACTCTCCATCATCTGGTCATTGAGCTTGTCCATCAGGCTCTCTGAGGGCGTGCTGTGGCTGTCCTGCTCGGGAGTGATGAAGGACTCGCCCCCCAGGTCGATGCTCTCCTCCTGGAAATGGACATCAGAGGAGGGAAGGAGGGATGGCTCTGGAGAGATAGGGGCTTCACTCAGGCTGGGTTTAACCTCCACTGTCCCTGTGATGTCAAGGGTGACTGGCCTCTGGGCAGGAGTCTCGTTGTTGTCCATGATTCTTTGCCCTGAGGAATAGCATAGCACGGGGAAATAAAGTAGATCCACAGAAAACATAACATGGATTTGTAAGTATGTGCGTTAAAGTATAGGTAATGCATTTGGTATTTCTTAAACTGGGCTATAGTAGAAGGTTGTTGCGTGATGACGATAGGCTAACTGCTTGGCTAGCTAGCCAGCTATTTAAATAGCTGGTTAAGCTAAGTTAATAACAGTGCTTCAAATGGCGAAACGGGACATTATTTAATTTCATATAATTATTAACACCAAACACTTGTTTACATAAATCACATGTAGCGATGCATCAGAATCTCCTGTTAAGCTGTAAACGAATAAATGTTAACAAAAAAGGGAGCTTTACATTACCTTTGCTTAAGAACGATGACAGTTACGGCAATAGTGCGCATGCGTTTGTTTTCCAGGAAGTGAAATGTACGGTGTCCTAGAGGGTTGCAATTTCATACGCAACTGTCAAATGGGTATTCTTTAAAAGATTTTACGCATTTTAAAACATACATATCAGCTTTTTCCAAACATATTTACGGGCATTTACTATACGGTACGTAAGTATTAATTTCTACGTTTGCGGAACTATAATAACGTCCAGTGAGGTGATGGATAACCAGTACAAGCAGCTTATTTGTGAAACCTCAAATTAAACGCTACACATTCTATCAATAATCATAGGCTTGCATCAGACGTGGGAAATGGAGGACGATGCACCTGTCATATACGGCCTCGAATTTCAGGTACAGTCAGTTCCATGCATTTGCTTGATAACGTTATTGCTATGTCAGACAACCCCCTAGCTAAGAATTTAACACCAGTGACAGCTGAGTTGTATTCAATGTATGTCAACATTGTTGCTTTGTAATTATATCATTCGTTTTACAACGTGTCAATTGTATCTATCGTGTTGTTTTGCCTTTCCAGGCTCGTGCACTTACTTCCCAGACAGCTGAATCAGATGCCATTCGATTCCTTGTGGGCACCCAGTCCCTCAAATTTGACAATCAGGTGAGTCAACCTACTACACAGCTGTATATGGGCAATTCCATGGTAATGTTTTTTCACCTTAATTAAAATGTATGCCAAACAAAAAACAAAGTTCAACAAACCATACAACTCCATGCACAAGGACTACGTGTAAGAATTTATACGGAAATGATTGCAAAAACACATTTACTGGAAGATCTGTGCAAACGCAAAATTTGGTCATGGATTTTCAGTCAAATTTACCTCAGTTTGTTGTGACCAGTTTTTCCAAAAACTGTTAAACATCTGCTCCAAATGAAGTTTAAAATATGTCTGCCGAAAAGAATTGGGTGTCAACTATGACATAACACCTTGAGTTTGAAATAATAGATTTTAGTTATTGAACTACAGTAAGTGACGTGTATTTACACCCGGTAACAGAATTGCGGTAAAGGAACTGTGTACTACACAGAAATGCATAATTGTGGATATGAATGTCATTCCCTTCATGGTGATTTATCCTAAATAGGTACACAAAGGTATAAATATGCAATATCATCCTTTGCATATTTGGGTATTAATCTACACACTGGCAAACAAGACTAGATTTGGTTGGTCCAGACCGAACCATAGATGTCTATGTCTCACAAGTTTGGACATCAAAGTACAGCACAGTAGAGCTCAGTAGAGTACAGCGCAACACAGTACAGTAGAGTACAGTACAATACATTAGTGTACTCAACTCTAGTGTGCTCAACTGTGTACTGGCCGTTCCAGACTGTACCAAAAATGAAAAACAATGTCTGTGGACATTAAAATTAAAGGCAGACTGACCAAATTCCTACTACTTTTCAACTTCGGTTGGTACAGTGGTGGGTGGGTAAGGAATGCTGGTTAAGGAAAGGAGTCTCTCAGAAATCAAAGCCTTTGCTTTCTCATACCTTTTTAAGACTTTTTCTGCTAGATGTTTTCTAAGACCTATTTTTTTATCTGTTTGATCAGAAATCAAATCCTTTACATATTCCTAATATTTAGGATAGAAAATGTAAAAAGAGGGGGCTCATTGTGTCAGTAAGAGCTAGGAGAGGTATACTAACTGGAGAGGGAAGGGTTGTCCAGACTGTTTTCATTTTACATTTACGTAATTTAGCAGACAATCTTATCAAGAGTCACTTACAGTAGCGAGTGCATACATTTATGTTTTTTTCGTACTGTTCCCCCGCGGGAATCAAACCCACAACCCTGACATTGCAAACGCTATGCTCTACCAACTGAGCTTTCTTTCTCTCACAAAAGAGAAAGAAAACAGTTATGAGTTGAATATTACAGTATGCCAGTGGAAGGGAGAAATGTAGCAGGTGACCCAATCACCTGCTATGATTTACCATTGCAGACAATTCAATTGCAGTAATTCTGTTACAGATATTTCGGAAATTCTGCTACCAATTTGGTAACAGAATTTCAAGGTGCAATAACTTAATAAATCATAAACCAAATGGATATCAGTAAAAAAAAAAATGTATAGGGCTACCTTTTACTTCTTACTCCTGTGAACTTTCATTATCCTCCCTCATGGGGGAGAGAAATTAGAAAATATCTTAAAGGTATGTGTGTTTTTGGTAATGGAATTTCAAGGCACAGGGCAATGTTTCTTAAACTTACAAAAGGCAAATAATTTCTCCAAAACTACACTGCTCAAAAAAATAAAGGGAACACTTAAACAACACAATGTAACTCCAAGTCAATCACACTTCTGTGAAATCAAACTGTCCACTTAGGAAGCAACACTGATTGACAATAAATTTCACATGCTGTTGTGCAAATGGAATAGACAAAAGGTGGAAATTATAGGCAATTAGCAAGACACCCCCCAAAACAGGAGTGATTCTGCAGGTGGTGACCACAGACCACTTCTCAGTTTCCTATGCTTCCTGGCTGATGTTTTGGTCACTTTTGAATGCTGGTGGTGCTCTCACTATAGTGGTAGCATGTTTACTGTAAACACTGAGGCTGTACCTGCTTTAAGTTACCGTTTTAACAGTGGCCAAGTAGGCTACTGTGTGGCCTACCATCAGCAACAATGGAGAAAAATGCATCCCATAACATTTTAACATGGACATTGCTGTTCTATCATTCAGCCTACAGTAGCAGCAAAATGTGTGGTGTTCAATGTAGGCCAACATTCCATGAGACTTTTGAGGAGAAAGAAAACATGCAGGGCTTGACATGAACCTGTTTATCCACTTGTTCTTCAGACAAGGAGGTGACTGAAAATGTTGTGTTGTTTGATGCAAAAAAACACTTCAAAATAAAATGCATTATTATTCCTATACAACATATCAGAAAATGAGTCAAATTATGCTACCCTCTGCCTATTGGGTTATTCAAGACAGTCTCAAAATACAGCACTGTCCTTTGAAGACATAAAAAAAACTCTTTACCTGACTCACTTTTCAAAGATGGCTAGAAATGTGCACATTTTGTGCTCTTGTAGGGAGCAACCACTCCCCCATTGTTGACCAGAAATAAGCTATAACTGGGCTAATAACGCACTAACTCACAAAGAATATGAACACGTGTGGCTACATTCAGCTCTCGCTTTGATCTCAAAACAAGCTAATCTACTCATGACTGCTCATGCTGTAAACAGTTCAAAGTGAATGGCACAAATCCATATATGGCAATGGCTATTTGCATGTAGGCCTACTGCAGCTCTGATTGGTTATGGCTCACTGGTCTGTGTAGAGTATGGGCCTGAGTCGTGCCTGTCAATGCAATTCAATTCTACTCCAATACGGTGTGCGTACAAGAAAATCTCTTGCATAGTTAGTTTTGCATACTAAGTCTTGCATAGTTTGTTTTGCTTCAGTGTTACATTGAAAGTGGCTAATATTGTGTTGATTCGATCACAATTCCCACAGTAAAGGGAAACGTTGATAGTGTTAACTAACGGGGAAAACTCTAGAGTTGAGTGAAGTTCTATCTTGTACTTCTCTGCGCAGCTTAGAGGGAACATTGGACCTAACGTTAATTCTACATTCAAAGAGCATCTAAGAAAGGTGTTGTACAAAATAATGTGTATGTTCTTCAAATTTGGGCGCCAGTTTGTCATGCAATCTAAAGTTGTACAAAAATGATGTCTTTCTCCCTATCTATTTTTTATGTAAAAACCTAGAGTGGACTTATTCCGTTCTCTGATCTAGTCCTGTGGCTGCCCATCCCAGCACCTTAAGGCCTCTAGTATTCCCAATGGGGTATTCCACTTTCACCCTAATTATATACTGTACCTCAGTGATTCCACCCAGGATTGGCCCACGTGTTGTTGTAGGGCTTGGGACTCAGTGATATCTCACAACTAGTTCCTCCTGGGTTTCAGCAAGACTGGGTTGTAATGCAATGTCTCATTGCCTGTGCTATGACTGTCCATGCCATGTTCTGCTTATTTGAACTTATTCAGGATTGGGGAGTAACTGATTACATGTAATCTGATTATAAATATGTTACCTGCAACAAATATTGTAATTGGATACTTTTGAAAAACAAAATTATTACTTTTAAATTCAGAAAGGATGTTTGCGGGGAAAAATAACACCTTTTGGTTTTCTCAATGTCACTCACTTGCATTGAAAAAGGTGCAAGTTTAAGTTGCCTGAACGAGTCTGATCACAAGTCAGTGATGACTATGATGGTACCCCAAATGGCTTTTTGTCCTCTTCTAATGCCTCTTAAGGGGAAGGTAAACTGAAATTAATCAGATTACGTTACTGAGTTTCGGTAATCCACAAATTTTGTTACTGATTACAATTTTGGACAGGTAACTAGAAACTGTAACATATTACATTTATAAAGTAACCTACCCAACTGGGTTTAGTGGTACAGTACTTTCAGTAAAGTTGGTTACCTCAAGCCTTGTTCAGCAGCCAAGTAACTTTGAGAGTTGTAGACCTAGCAAACAAGCCTGGGATCATGCTAGCCGTATAGGCCTGTGTGGACCAGGTATTGCTGTGAGGACAGGCTTAGCCTTGGCGCCTGTCACTGGGTATTGGGCTGACTCCAATTTAGTGTGTATGTGTGTGTGGTCTTTTCTAGGTCATCGTGCAGATAGACAACCGACAGAAACAGTTGGCCATAAATGAGGGCGAGATAATTAGTGATTTTAGAGAGGGAGAGAGGAGAGAGGAGAGACTGATGTCTGTGTTGAAATGTTTTTGGCATCCTTTGGTGAGAAAAATTGCCAATGCTTTTTTTTCGATTCTGGGATTGGCTGTTGTTTACAAGTCTATGGGTGTTAAGATGTAGCTGGAGCCCACTTTGAACATATCCCTGTGGTTGGACAGACAGACGGTACTTATGTTTGACTCACCCACACCATGTTTTTGAGAGACAAATGCTCATAATGATCGTACTGCTGTGATGCCTGCACCAAGCACTGACAGGTGATGTTGAGGAAAAAATGGGGTGTTTTGTACCAGCATTTCAGAATGCACTACAGTTATAACAAAGACAGCAATAATTTCAGCCAATCATTATTGAAATGCTATTTCACGTACAATTATTGGATGTTCCAGAAAGTGTTCTTCCTTGAAGATGACTTCAGTCCCATCCTCAAGAATTGATCACATAAAGACCCCACCTGATTGGCTCTGGCTTCAGAGGCACTTATACAGTACCTTTGGACATGTCAATAAGCCTCCTGGCTTTTTATCCTTTCATTGTCTCTATAATGTGGGGCCCAGATATCTATTTTACCCTCTCCTCTCACCTCAAGTGCCACTTCAGCCCTGAGAGGGCAGGGCAATATGACTGGCACATTGTTAGGCATCCTCCAATGTGTGTGGCATTAAAGGATACTAAAAAGATAAAGCATATTTGCCGTACCACCTCTGCCCCACTTACTGTCATCTGCATCACTAAAGAGCTTTAACTAAGAGGCCCAAAAGTGGAGGCCAGCGGCCAGCTCATTTTTACCCCTCTGAGAGAGGGATGGAGGGATGAGTCACTCCACATGCTCCAGCTGGAGAATAACACATAATAAATTACCCATGGGAATTCTCCTCCAGACCTGGGTTCATTCAGGGGCCCTGTTACCGGCCCTCCTTCCAATTACCCTGTCCCACCAGCACCAGAATTGATTTGTATGGTTCCCTTCCATAAAATTATAACTTTTTTAATACTTTTGGCTCAATGGGTTCCAGCCCAAGGTTAATGGCAGCCTATGTGGCTTTGCGGCGGCTAAAGGATGCTGTATGCTGCTGTTCCAATGCTCTGCTCTTCTCCTCCCTGCCTGTAAAAAATGAACAGGGGAGAGGAGTTCCTGGAGTTATTGTCCGGTGCCACTAGATGAATGGTTCCCACGGTGAAGTGAGACTCAGCCTTATTAGAATGATGTGTGTTAATAACCACATCAAACCAGATTATTGTCACTGCTTTACAACCTACAGATGTCAGATCGTAATTTAACTCCTTTCGCTGCAGGAGGAAAATAATCCTGCAGCAGGAGAATTTGAATATAGAAAATAGAATTGCCGCCAGGGGGCAGCTTGAAGCGGTGTTTGTATACAATGCACGTCATACCTACATTGTACCTTATGTAGGCTACGTGCAGGTTACAGTTCGTCTCGTGTGAATTCTTATGTGGATTATAATAAATGGACATAGAGTACCTTTAGAAAGGATTCACACCCGTTTACCTTTTCCACATTTTGTTGTGTTACAGGCTGAATTAAAAATGTATTAAATTGAGATTTTGTGTCACTGATCTACACACAATACCCCATAATGTCAAAGTGGAATTTTGTTTATAGAACATTTTAGAAATTAATATAAAATGTAAAGCTGAAATGTCTTGAGGCAATATGTATTCAACCCCTTTGTTATGGCAAGCCTAAGTAAGTGCTTAAAACCTTTTCTCAATAGGGGGTGCTGTTTGCACTTTGTAATAATTTCGTTCCCAAATTAAACTGCCTCGTACTCAATTCTTGCTCGTACAATATGCATATTATTATTACTATTGGATAGAAAACACTCTCTAGTTTCTAAAACCGTTTGAATTATATCTGTGAGTAAAACAGAACTCGAGTTGGAGCAATTTTCCTATGAGGATGTGAGAATGCTGAAATCTGCAGGCTGTTCTGAGGTCGGTTTATTAATTTGCATGTATTCTATTGGTTGAGATGCACTGCATACGCCTTCCCCTGGATGTCAGCGAATAGTGAGAATTGGAATGGAGTTGCTAGGCAGATCTGAGGCCTTATAAATGGGCTGGCAACGTGGGGTCCTCCCTTTCTTCTCTTCGCCATGATGCAAAAAGGACCTCAGGATGTCGTTCTAGAAAGCTCCCGTTATAGCCCTTAGATATATCCGGCTCTGTTTTTATTCGATATACACTGCTCAAAAAAATAAAGGGAACACTTAAACAACACAATGTAACTCCAAGTCAATCACACTTCTGTGAAATCAAACTGTCCACTTAGGAAACAACACTGATTGACAATAAATTTCACATGCTGTTGTGCAAATGGAATAGACAAAAGGTGGAAATTATAGGCAATTAGCAAGACACCCCCAAAAACAGAGTGATTCTGCAGGTGGTGACCACAGACCACTTCTCAGTTCCTATGCTTCCTGGCTGATGTTTTGGTCACTTTTGAATGCTGGCGGTGCTTTCACTCTAGTGGTAGCATGAGACGGAGTCTACAACCCACACAAGTGGCTCAGGTAGTGCAGCTCATCCAGGATGGCACATCAATGCGAGCTGTGGCAAGAAGGTTTGCTGTGTCTGTCAGCATAGTGTCCAGAGCATGGAGGCGCTACCAGGAGACAGGTCAGTACATCAGGAGACGTGGAGGAGGCCGTAGGAGGGCAACAACCCAGCAGCAGGACCGCTACCTCCGCCTTTGTGCAAGGAGGTGCACTGCCAGAGCCCTGCAAAATGACCTCCAGCAGGCCACAAATATGCATGTGTCAGCATATGGTCTCACAAGGGGTCTGAGGATCTCATCTCGGTACCTAATGGCAGTCAGGCTACCTCTGGCGAGCACATGGAGGGCTGTGCGGCTCCCAAAGAAATGCCACCCCACACCATGACTGACCCACCGCCAAACCGGTCATGCCGGATGTTGCAGGCAGCAGAACGTTCTCCACAGCGTCTCCAGACTGTCACGTCTGTCACATGTGCTCAGTGTGAACCTGCTTTCATCTGTGAAGAGCACAGGGTGCCAGTGGCGAATTTGCCAATCTTGGTGTTGTCTGGCAAATGCCAAACGTCCTGCACGGTGTTGGGCTGTAAGCACAACCCCCACCTGTGGACGTCGGGCCCTCATACCACCCTCATGGAGTCTGTTTCTGACCGTTTGAGCAGACACATGCACATTTGTGGCCTGCTGGAGGTCATTTTGCAGGGCTCTGGCAGTGCACCTCCTTGCACAAAGGCGGAGGTAGCGGTCCTGCTGCTGGGTTGTTGCCCTCCTACGGCCTCCTCCACGTCTCCTGATGTACTGGCCTGTCTCCTGGTAGCGCCTCCATGCTCTGGACACGACGCTGACAGACACAGCAAACCTTTTTGCCACAGCTCGCATTGATGTGCCATCCTGGATGAGCTGCACTACCTGAGCTACTTGTGTGGGTTGTAGACTCCGTCTCATGCTACCACTAGAGTGAGAGCACCGCCAGCATTCAAAAGTGACCAAAACATCAGCCAGGAAGCATAGGAACTGAGAAGTGGTCTGTGGTCACCACCTGCAGAATCACTCCTTTATTGGGGGTGTCTTGCTAATTGCCTATAATTTCCACCTTTTGTCTATTCCATTTGCACAACAGCATGTGAAATTTATTGTCAATCAGTGTTGCTTCCTAAGTGGACAGTTTGATTTCACAGAAGTGTGATTGACTTGGAGTTACATTGTGTTGTTTAAGTGTTCCCTTTATTTTTTTGAGCAGTGTAGGTGTTAAAGACATCATAATGTTGTTATTTTAAACCGAGTTATATCAGTATATTGCGATTTGTGCTGCGTTCTAGGGAGTTGGGCACGTCTTGCCCACATGGCTAATGTTTACTGCTAATTCCAAAGTTGAAGGCGACAATCTACAACCGAGCAACGATTCTTTTGGAAAAAGGACACTTGCCCAAGATTCTGATGGGAGCTCATCAAAAAGTAAGAACTATTTATGATGTTAATTCGTTGTTCTGTTGAAAAATGTAAAACTCATATTCCGCCATTAATTTCGGTGCGGTCTCGCTTTAACGCACGCTGTATGTCGTAGTAACGTTAATTTTTAAAAATCAAACACAGCGATTGCATTAAGAACTAATGTATCTTTCAATTGCTGTCCAACCTGTATTTTTTAGTCAAGTTTAGGATTAGTTACTGATTAGATTAGGTGCCTCTCCCAAGATTTCTCCCGACATATTGTTCGCAGCTTGGCTACTTTTCTCATTGTATAACCACGATTTGTGCCGCTAAATATGCACATTTTTGAACAAACTCTCTATGTATTGTGTAATATGATGTTATAGGACTGTCATCTGAAGAAGTTTGAGAAGGTTAGTGAAAAAATTTATATATTTTGCTGGTTTATTCGTTATCGCTATTGTTGGCCTGAATCAATGCTGTTGTGTGGTTGGCTATTGTAGTAAGCTAATATAATGCTATATTGTGTTTTCGCTGTAAAACACTTAAAAAATCTGAAATATTGGCTGGATTCACAAGATCTTTGTCTTTCATTTGCTGTACGCTGTGTATTTTTCAGAAATGTTTTATGATGAGTATTTAGGTAATTCACGTTGGTCTCTGTAGTTATTCTAGTTGCTTTGGTGAGAGTTGTGATGGTGGCTGCAATGGTAAACTATGATTTATACCTGAAATATGCACATTTTTCTAACAAAACATATGCTATACAATAAATATGTTATCAGACTGTCATCTGAGGAAGTTGTTTCTTGGTTAGTGGCTATTTATATCTTTATTTGGTCGAAATTGTGATAGCTACCTATGCAGAAAAAAAATGGTGGACAAAAAAAGTTGTGTCTTTTGCTATCGTGGTTAGCTAATAGATTTACATATTGTGTCTTCCCTGTAAAACATTTTAAAAATCAGAAATGATGGCTGGATTCACAAGATGTGTATCTTTTATCTGGTGTCTTGGACTTGTGATTTAATGATATTTAGATGCTAGTATTTACTTGTGACGCTATGCTAGGCTATGCTAGTCAGCTTTTTTACTGATGGGGGTGCTCCCGGATCCGGGATTGTGTGCAAGTAGAAGTTAACAAATCGCATAATAAGTTACGTGGACTCATTCTGTTTTCAATAATAGTTGTTAAAATATTTTTTTTAATGACTACCCCATCTCTGTAACCCACACATACAATTATCTGTAAGGTCCCTCAATTGAGCAGTGAATTTCAAGCACAGATTCAACCACAGAGAAGACCAGGGAGGTTTTTCAATGCCTCGAAAATAAGGGCTCCGATTGGCAGATGTGTAAAAATTTTAAAAAAGCAGACACTGAATATCCCTTTGAGCATGGTGAAGTTATTAATTACACTTTGGAAGATGTATTAATACACCCAGTCATTACAAAGTTTCAGGCGTCATTCCTACCTCAGTTGTTCGAGAGGAAGGAAACTGCTCAGGGATTTTACTATGAGGCCAATGGTGACTTTAAAACAGTTAAGAGTTTAATGGCTGTGCTATGAGAACTGAGGATGTATCAACAACATTATATAGTTACTCCACAATATTAACCTAAATAACAGAGTGAAAAGAAGGAAACCTGTACCGAATACAAATGTTCCAAAACATGCATCCTGTTTGCAACAAGGCACTTAAGGAATACTGCAAAAAATGTGGCAAAGAAGTTAACTTTTTGTCCTGAATGCAAAGTGTTATGTTTGGGGCAAATCCAACACATCACAGAGTAACACTCTTCATATGTGTCATCTGCAAGAACTGGCGAGTTTTCTTTTATTGCTAAAAAGAAACGGAACATGGCTATAAGCACAGTCAAAATCCTAGAGGAAAACCTGGTTCAGTCTGCTTTCCACAGACACTGAGAGATGAGTTCACCTTTCAGCAGGACAAGGCCAAATCAACACTGGAGTTGCTTACCAAGACGACATTGAATGTTTCCGAGTGGCCTAGTTAGTCTTGACTTAAATAGGCTTAGAAATCTGTGGCAAGATTTGAAAATGGCTTTCTAACAATGTTCAACTATCAACTTGACAGAGCTTGAAGAACTTTTTTCAAGAATAATGGGCAAATATTTGCAGCCAAAGGTGCTTCTTCAAAGTATTGATTTAGGGGTTTGATTACTTATGTAAATTAGATATTTCTGTATTTCAATAAATTTGCAAACATTTCTAAAAACAAGTTTTCACTTTCATTATGGGGTGTTGTCTGTAGATGGGTGAGAAAAAAACATTATTTAATGCATTTTGAATTCAGTCTGTAACACAACAGAATGGGGGTATGAATAGGTGTATGAACACTTTCTGAAGGCACTGTATTTGTAGGGACTACATGTATTTTTTTTATATGTTGAAGGCAAGCAATAGGCAGGATAAATTATTAGTTTCCTCAGTGACCGCATGGCCCAGTGTTTACACCACTGACCCCGGCACACATAGGCCCTATGCCAGAATCGGCATGAGTTTGAATCCAGCCAACTGCCTTTTGAGTCATAGATGAATGTCTATTGCTGCATTAATTCTGCGTGGTTACAGGGTTAAAACAGAAACGACTCTAAGGTTAACAGTTTAGTCAATAATTCAGAGTGGTTAAGGTTAGGACTATGGTTTGGGGAAGGCTTAAAACAAAATAATAAAAAAAATGATGCACCTATCTATCATTAGTATTGTTAGTGCTTTCTAGAGTGCTGTGAACTGCCATAGCGCAGTGGTCTAAGCAGCACGCTCCGGCTACAAGCCTCACGAGTTCGAGCCCAGTGGTGGGCTATATAGTAACCAGCCTGAGCCTACTTAGGTCCAAAAGTTTAATTGCATTTATAGTCTGATAATTTACACATCAAAGAGAATGTCTCCGCTCAATCTAAATAGTCTTTGGATCCACACCGAAGACCACAACTATGCTGAAGACAAATTTCAACGCAACATGCAACAATTTCAAAGATTTTACAGAGTTACAGTTCATATATGGATATCAATCAATTGAAATTAATTAATTAGGTCCTAATCTATGGATTTCACATGACTGGGAATACAGATATGCATCTGTTGGTTACAGATACCTTATTTAAAAGATGTGGGGCTTGGATCAGAAAACCAGTCCACATCTGGTGTGACCACCATTTGCCTCATGCACCGCGACACATCTCGTTCGCATAGAGTTGATCAGGCTGTTGATTGTGAAATGTTGTCCCACTCCTCTTCCATGGCTGTGCTAAGTTGCTGGCTATTGGTGGGAACTGGAACGTGCTGTCATGGATGTTGATCAAGAGCATCACAAACATGCTCAATGGGTGACAATGTCTGGTGAGTATGCAGGCCATGGAAGAACTGAAACATTTTCAGCTTACAGGAATTGTGTACAAATCCTTGTGACATGGGGCCGTGCATTATCATGCTGAAACATGAGGTGATGACGGCGGATGAATGGCACGACAATGAACCTCAGGATCTCATGACGGTATCTCTGTGCATTCAAATTGCCATTGATAAAATGCCATTGTCTTCGTTGTCCATGCCTTATGTCTGCCCATACCATAACCCCACCGCCACCATGGGACACTCTGTTCACAACGTTGACATCAAACCGCTCGCCCGCACAACGCTATACATGTACACATGGTCTGCGGTTATGAGGCCAGTTGGACATACTGCCAAATTCTCTAAAACGAGGTTGGAAGCAGCTTGTGGTAGAGAAATTAACTTTAAATGATCTGACAACAGCTCTGGTGGACATTCCTGGAGTCAGCATGCCAATTGCACGCTCCCTCAACTTGAGACGTGTGGCATTGTGTTATGTGACAACTTCACATTTGAGTGGCCTTTTGTCTCCAGCACAAGGTGCACCTATGCCAGGATCATGCGGTTTAATCAGATTCTTGATATGCCACACCTGTCAGGTGGATGGATTATCTTGGCAAAGGAGAAATTCTCACTCACAGGTATAAACAAATGTGTGCAAAAAATGTGCATATGGAAAATTTCGTTGATCTTTTATTTCAGCTCATGAAATAAAACACTTTGCATATTGCATTTATATTTGTGAGTGTATATACTGACAAATTATGCATAGCCTATCTATAAAATGTGAACGACATCCACACTGAAGGAAATGTTTTCGTTCTACAGTAGGCCTACATCTGCCAATCAACTGATGGCCCAAATCAGCGGATAAACTCAGCCAGGGAAACACAGTAGCCTATTATGGCTTTTCACACCTTTCATTAATTGACAATCGATAGGCTAACAGGTAGCCTTCAGAATGTAGCCAATTGGAATATTATCAAATAACAAGGGGCCTATTGAAACCATCGATGGCACTATATTATTGCCAGATGTCTCGTTAAACCATCAATACGTGCTAAATTCACCCGCACAGCTGATCTCAATTGCAACCATTGCTGACACGGTAGGCTTGTACAGTATGTGCTCGGCTGCATTGAAGGCAGCAGCCCGAACCGCTAGACTACCGCAGGCCACGATTGAAGGTAATTTTGACCTTACCCATACACTTGACACTTCTACGTCATGGCCCAGGGGAGACCAAAATCTATCTTGTGTTGTTAAGCTGTATAAAATTATGGTTGTTGACGCGTATGGCTGCATTTCAGAGCCATGTTTAATGTCGCGGTTATAAGACCAAGGTCTATAGTGTTTGAGTGAGTGATAGAGAAAATTATTTTGATAGCAAACCCTGATCCCAATGACTCGACTGCCCCCGCATGGAGAGAAAGACAACTGCTCTTTTTTAGGGACTCTCAAGGCTCATTTGAAATTCTTGATGCAGCAGGAACATTCTCTGTGACAAAAGAGTGATCGAGTTAAGATCCAACATCCGTAAATCAAAGTCCGTAAATCAAAGATTTCCAGAATGGTAAATTCAAATATGCTTAAGTCAAATCAAGAGGTCCCAACTTCCTGCACACTGCTTGCTCGCGTAAATTGGGCCACGTTTTCAATTGTGATGCTAACGTTGTGTTCTGCTGACCTTTAAGAGGATGCCAAGATGCACTACATGACCAAAACTATGTGGACACCTGCTCATCGAACATCTCATTCCATAATCATGGGCATTAATATGGAGTTGGTCCCCCCTTTGCTGCTATAAGAGCCTTCACTCTTCTGGGAATGCTTTCCACTAGATGTTGGAACATTGCTGCAGGGACTTGCTTCCATTCATCCACGAGCATTAGTGAGGTCGGGCACTGATGTTGGACGATTAGGACTGGCTCGCAGTTGGCGTTCCAATTCAGCCTAAAGGTGTTCGATGGGGTTGAGGTCAGGGCTCTACAGGCCAGTCAAGTTCTTCCACACCGATCTCGGCAAACCATTTCTGTATGGACCTCGCTTTGTTCACGGGGGCATTGTCATGCTGATGCAGGTAAAGGCGTTCCCCAAACTGTTGCCACAAAGTTAGAAGTACAGAATGTCATTGTCTAGAATGTCATTGTATGTTGTAGCGTTAAGATTTCCCTTCACTGGAACTAAGTTGCCTAGCCCGAACCATGAAGAACAGCCCCAGACCATTATTCCTCCTCCACAAAACGTTACAGTTGGTACTATGCGGTGTGGCAGGTAGCGTTCTCCTGGCATCCGCCAAACCCAGATTAGTCCGTTGGACTGCCAGATGGTGAAGCGTGATTCATCAGTCCAGAGAACACGTTTCCACTGCTCCAGGGTCCAATGGCAGTGAGCTTTACACCACTCCAGCCGACGCTTGGCATTGCGCATGGTGATCTTAGACTTGTGTGCGTGCGGGTGCTCGGTCATGGAAACCCATTTCATGAAGCTCCAGATGATTTGCTTCCAGAGGCAGTTTGGAACTCAGCCAATTTTTACACACTTCAGCCATCGGTGGTCCCGTTCTATGAGCTTGTGTGGCCTACCACTTTGCGGCTAAGCCGTTGTGAAGTGGAAACGTCTAGAAGCAACAATAACAGCACTTACAGTTAATCAAGTCAGCTCTAGCAGGGCAGAAATTTGATGAATTGACTTGTTGGAAAGGCGGCATCCTATGATGGTGCCACATTGGCCTTACTGAAGAGCTCAGTGACTTTCAATCTACTGCTAATGTTTGTCTATGGAGATTGCATGGCGGTGTGCTCAAATTTATACACCTGTCAGCAATAGGTGTGGCTGAAATAGCCAAATCCACTAATTTGAAGGGGTGTTCGCATACTTTTGTATATATGGTGTAACTTCATGGCTGTTTGACAATCTGGAATCAATTAAACAGGAAGATTTGGCTTCACAACACCTGTCAACCATTGTCCAATATCCACCATATCTGAGTTTCAATGCTTTAAACTCTCCTTGTAGCCAGCCTGTCACACTAAAAGGCCTACCTTGGAGCAAAAGGATGTCACATGACCATCACTACTGCAGTCATGTTTTACTGATTTCACAGAGAGTGACCCCTCCATATGCTGTGAAGTGTGGTGAGCTAGATTTGATCGATTTTCGTCTGTCGGATCTTTATTAGACATGTGAATCTCTCTGTAACTCCTATGAATCTAACCCAAGTTTTGAAGGGGTGTTTAATCGCTGCTTTGAAGGGGAAATCAATACAAAAAAAAACACAGTGGGTGTGTGAAGTTAAGAAAACTGAAGTGATGTTTGCATTTAAGATTGCATTTACTGTCATATTAAAGTGGATTTTGTCCTGTGAGAAGTGAGGGGTGCTTTGAATTGTTGAGGGTTAGGGTGACTGGTGAGAGATGACGGAAGAGGAGCTCATTCCAACCTCTTCCTCACTGCTCTCGTTCTCTCTCTGTTTCCGTGCTGTCGACCTCTCTCTGTTTCTCTCTCTCGCTCTCCCTCTCCCCTCCCCTTCCCACCTCTCTTTCTCTCTCCTCCTCTCTCCTTCCCACAGATCCACATCATTGACTTTGATGATGAGAATAACATCATTAGTAAGAGCGTCCTGCTGCACCAGGCAGGGGAGATATGGCACATCAGCGCCAGTCCTGCAGATAAAGCCGTGCTGTCGACCTGCTACAACAAAAGTGAGGCTTCCGCACTCCCGTTGCATCTAGTCCCTTTCTTCTCTCACTCACACACTCCCGTTGTATCTAGTCCCTTTCTTCTCTCACTCACACACTCACACAATCCCGTTGCATCTAGTCCCTTTCTTCTCTCACTAACACACTCGCACTCTCCCGTTGCATCTAGTCCCTTTCTTCTCTCACTAACACACTCACACTCTCCCGTTGTATATAGTCCCTTTCTTCTCTCACTCACACACTCACACTCTCCCGTTGCATCTAGTCCCTTTCTTCTCTCACTCACACACTCCCGTTGTATCTAGTCCCTTTCTTCTCTCACTAACACACTCACACTCTCCCGTTGTATCTAGTCCCTTTCTTCTCTCACTCACACACTCACACACTCCTGTTGTATCTAGTCCCTTTCTTCTCTCACTAACACACTCACACTCTCCCGTTGCATCTAGTCCCTTTCTTCTCTCACTAACACACTCACACTCTCCCGTTGTATCTAGTCCCTTTCTTCTCTCACTCACACACTCACACTCTCCCGTTGCATCTAGTCCCTTTCTTCTCTCACTCACACACTCCCGTTGTATCTAGTCCCTTTCTTCTCTCACTCACACACTCACACACTCCTGTTGTATCTAGTCCCTTTCTTCTCTCACTAACACACTCACACACTCCCGTTGTATCTAGTCCCTTTCTTCTCTCACTAACACACTCACACACTCCCGTTGCATCTAGTCCCTTTCTTCTCTCTCACACTCTCCCGTTGTATCTAGTCCCTTTCTTCTCTCACTAACACACTCACACACTCCTGTTGTATCTAGTCCCTTTCTTCTCTCACTAACACACTCACACACTCCTGTTGTATCTAGTCCCTTTCTTCTCTCACTCACACACTCCCGTTGTATCTAGTCCCTTTCTTCTCTCACTAACACACTCACACTCTCCCGTTGTATCTAGTCCCTTTCTTCTCTCACTCACACACTCACACTCTCCCGTTGCATCTAGTCGCTTTCTTCTCTCACTCACACACTCCCGTTGTATCTAGTCCCTTTCTTCTCTCACTCACACACTCACACACTCCTGTTGTATCTAGTCCCTTTCTTCTCTCACTAACACACTCACACACTCCCGTTGTATCTAGTCCCTTTCTTCTCTCACTAACACACTCACACACTCCCGTTGCATCTAGTTCCTTTCTTCTCTCACTCACACACTCACACTCTCCCGTTGCATCTAGTCCCTTTCTTCTCTCACTCACACACTCCCGTTGTATCTAGTCCCTTTCTTCTCTCACTAACACACTCACACTCTCCCGTTGTATCTAGTCCCTTTCTTCTCTCACTCACACACTCACACTCTCCCGTTGCATCTAGTCCCTTTCTTCTCTCACTCACACACTCCCGTTGTATCTAGTCCCTTTCTTCTCTCACTCACACACTCACACACTCCTGTTGTATCTAGTCCCTTTCTTCTCTCACTAACACACTCACACACTCCCGTTGTATCTAGTCCCTTTCTTCTCTCACTAACACACTCACACACTCCCGTTGCATCTAGTCCCTTTCTTCTCTCACTCACACTCTCCCGTTGTATCTAGTCCCTTTCTTCTCTCACTAACACACTCACACACTCCTGTTGTATCTAGTCCCTTCTCTCACTAACACACTCACACACTCCTGTTGTATCTAGTCCCTTTCTTCTCTCACTAACACACTCACACACTCCTGTTGTATCTAGTCCCTTTCTTCTCTCACTCACACTCTCCCGTTGTATCTAGTCCCTTTCTTCTCTCACTAACACACTCACACACTCCCGTTGCATCTAGTCCCTTCTCTCACTAACACACTCACACACTCCCGTTGTATCTAGTCCCTTTCTTCTCTCACTAACACACTCACACACTCCCGTTGCATCTAGTCCCTTTCTTCTCTCACTCACACACTCCTGTTGTATCTAGTCCCTTTCTTCTCTCACTCACACACTCCTGTTGTATCTAGTCCCTTTCTTCTCTCACTCACACTCTCCCGTTGTGTCTAGTCCCTTTCTTCTCTCACTCACACTCTCCCGTTGTATCTAGTCCCTTTCTTCTCTCACTCACACACTCCCGTTGTATCTAGTCCCTTTCTTCTCTCACTCACACTGTCCCGTTGTATCTAGTCCCTTTCTTCTCTCACTAACACACTCACACACTCCCGTTGTATCTAGTCCCTTTCTTCTCTCACTAACACACTCACACTCTCCCGTTGCATCTAGTCCCTTTCTTCTCTCACTCACACACTCACACTCTCCCGTTGTGTCTAGTCCCTTTCTTCTCTCACTCACACTCTCCCGTTGTATCTAGTCCCTTTCTTCTCTCACTCACACACTCCCGTTGTATCTAGTCCCTTTCTTCTCTCACTCACACACTCCCGTTGTATCTAGTCCCTTTCTTCTCTCACTCACACTCTCCCATTGCATCTAGTCCCTTTCTTCTCTTCTCATTTTCTTTCTCTCTTCCTGCCCCTCTCTCTCTCCTTTTCTTTCTCTCCATCTGTCTGCCTCTCTCTCTATCTCTCCTTCTCCTTGTCTTTCTCTGTTCGTCTGCCTTTCTATCTCTCCTTCTCCTTGTCTTTCTCTCTGTTCGTCTGCCTCTCTCTCTCTCCTTCTCCTTTTCTTTCTCTCTGTCTGTCTGCCTTTCTATCTCTCCTTCTCCTTGTCTTTCTCTCTGTTCGTCTGCCTTTCTATCTCTCCTTCTCCTTGTCTTTCTCTCCGTCTGTCTGCCTCTCTCTTATCTCTCCTTCTCTTTTTCTTTCTCTTCGTCTGTCTGCCTCTCGCTCTCTCTCGCTCTCTCTCGCTCTCTCTCGCTCTCTCTCGCTCTCTCTCTCTCTCTCTCTCTCGCTCTCTCTCGCTCTCTCTCGCTCTCTCTCGCTCTCTCTCGCTCTCTCTCGCTCTCTCTCGCTCTCTCTCGCTCTCTCTCTCTCGCTCTCTCTCTCGCTCTCTCTCTCGCTCTCTCTCTCTCGCTCTCTCTCGCTCTCTCTCTCGCTCTCTCTCTCTCTCTCTCTCTCTCTCTCTCTCTCTCTCTCTCTCTCTCTCTCTCTCTCTCTCTCTCTCTCTCTCTCTCTCTCTCTCTCTCTCTCTCTCTCTCTCTCTCTCTCTCTCTCCTCTCTCTCTCTCTCTCTCTCTCTCTCTCTCTCTCTCTCTCTCTCTCTCTCTCTCTCTCTCTCTCTCTCTCTCTCTCTCTCTCTCTTTCTTTTTCAGTCTTTTTCAGTCTTTTTCCTGTTTTTATGTCACTAGTCTCTCTCACAACTAGGGGTCAGAGTTTTTGCTGGTGAAGTCATGTGTTCAGGAAAAACTAAGGGCCCCATAAGGTATAGCTACTGAATTTTGTCTTGACCTGAAAGGATGTTATTTAAGGTAGCTATCTAGGCAAGACAGTAAGAACCCTGTTAGCCAGCCATGTCCACCCCTGTCCATGGCCTAGATAGGACACACACACATGACATACAAGGCCAGACTCCACACCATGCTCCCAACAATTTCACGCTAGCAATTATGCTAAAGTAACATGTCACATTTCCCTCACACTCCTTCTGCCAACAGTTGCCACGAGGCAATTAAAAATCTAAAGGAACACGACTATTTGGACGAGAGAGAGAAGAAAAAAAATATAATTAAATTTCTGAGTTCATTAGATGAACGCCTTTGGCCTTGGTGACAATCTGAATCACCTCTGGATGTACTGCCGTTTTGAAGAGAGAGACAGGGAGAGAGGCATTGAAACAAGGCTGTGATACACGATATGTCAGTGTGCAGTTCAAAAGAGAAATGTAATTGCCATTACATCCAATCTAATGGTGCAGCCCCAGTCAAAGAGAAGCGCAGTGGAGGAGTGGAGATCATATGCCCCCATTTTACCTACTATGTCACTGCTGCTGCTGAGGCAAATTCATTTCTATCCACTATCTGATCTGAGAAGATAGGCTGTCTCTTGTGAAGGTGGTGTGGTTGGGGTGTGAACGTGGCATAGGGTGCAGTGGTAGACAGTGATGAAAGAGTGAGAGACTGCGAGAACAGGGAGGTGTGGAGGCCAGGGTAGGCCTCTAGGGGCAGCAGACACCAGAGGGAGAGAGGGCCACAATCTCTCATTCTGTCTTTCTTATTCTCTCTTTCTCCCTCTCTCTCTTTCTAGCTCACTCTCTCTTTCCATCTCTCGCTCTGTCTCTGTCTCTCTTGTCAGCTGGGCTCTGCATGCTTCAGCTCACACGATGACAGCTCCCGTTAGAGCACAGAGACCAGACCACCCCACTGTAGACAGACACATGCATGTCACACACAAAATGTATATTTATGAATATTATTTCTGTCACTTGACTAGCTCCTGCTCTAACTACTCACTATTATACAAGAGATAATCAACAAGGGACTATGCGTTCTCTGGAAAATAATGTATGACGTGGAAGGTTCTACGACGCACTAGCCCCGAGTTGATTATCCCACTTATACCAGGGCTATAATTAAGCATTAAAGCATGAGGGAGTTTGGTATATGGCCAATGTACCACAGCTAAGGGCTGTTCTTAAGCACGACGCAACACGGAGTGCCTGGATACAGCCATTAGCCGTGGTATATTGGCCATATAACACAAACCCCTGAGGTTCCCTATTGCTATTACCAACGTAATTAGAACACTGAAAATACATGTTTGGTCATACCTGTGGTACACGGTCTTATATACCACGGCTTTCAGCCAATCAGCATTCAGGGCTCGAACCACCTGGTTTATAATTTAACATATTTCTGGTCGAAATATGTTTAACATCCATTTTAAATCGATTATACCTTCCGGTAACTTGCCTCCCCCAATGTGATACGGGACCGCTATTTTTTTTAGACCTTATAGCCAGAACAACCTAGCCATCAGAAGCTAGCCATCAGTAGCTAACCAACTAATTAGCTACAAGCTATTTAGTCATTGTTAGCCACTGCTAGTGGCCTTTACCTTCTGCACAGATACCAGCCCTTTTTTTGCCTGGATAATACTTGCCAGCCTACCAGTATCGGACTGTTTCTTCACTACAACGCCGGATTCCTGCCATAAACCCTGGACCATTACTCCTGATCTTCGCAGCTAGCTAGCTGCCACCGAGTGACCCAGTACCGAAGCTAGCCCTGAGCCAGGCCAGGCCCACCTCCCGGCCTACTCAGTTGTTCACCCGGACTCCACCCAAACACGGCTAGAATCCACTACTCCACCGGATCCTTGCCGTAAGCTCTAGACCTTGGCACCAGATCACTGGTGCTACCGAGTAGCTATAGTCGCTAACGCCCCTGCCCCAAAGCTAGCACCAGTTAGCCGTGAGCCAGGCGCATCTCCTGGCTAGCAAACTAAATTACTACAACTATAATACCTCTTTCGCCATCTGGCTTGGATCCTTTGTCGACACAGCGCCCCGCCGCATCACCACAACTAGTCTGCCGACGAATACATCCGCTGTGCCTTCAACCAGCCTCTGTTGGACGTCGGAGCAGACGCTTCTACTAGCCCCGGGCTACTAACTTTAAACGCTGTCGCCCGCGTGCTAGTGTAGCAGCGACTACTCTGCGGCTTCCCTGTTCCATCTATTGCTGCCCCCTGGACCCTATGATCACTTGGCTACATAGCTGATGCCCGCTGGACTGTCCATTAATCACGGTACTCCATTCTGTTTATTTTTGTTTATCTGTCGGCCCCAGCCGCGAACTCAGGCTCTGTGTGTAGTTAACCGACCCTCTCTGCACATTCATTGCCATTTTACCTGTTGTTGTTGTCTTAGCTGATTAGCTGTTGTTGTCTTACCCGTTGTTGTCTTAGCTAGCTCTCCCAATCAACACCTGCGATTGCTTTATGCCTCGCTTTATGCCTCTCTCAAATGTCAATATGCCTTGTATACTGTTGTTTAGGTTAGTTATCATTGTTTTAGTTTACAATGGAGCCCCTAGTTCCACTCATCATACATCTGATACCTCCTTTGTCCCACCTCCCACACATGCGGTGACCTCACCCATTATAACCATTATGTCCAGAGATGCAACCTCTCTTATCATCACTCAGTGCCTGGGCTTACCTCCGCTGTACCCGCACCCCACCATATCCCTGTCTGCACTTTATGCCCTGAATCTATTCCACCACGCCCAGAAATCTGCTCCGTTTATTCTTTGTCCCCAACGCTCTATACGACCAGTTTTGATAGCCTTTAGCCGTACCCTCATCCTACTCCTCGTCTGTTCCTCGGGTGATGTGGAGGTAAACCCAGGCCCTGCGTGTCCCCAGGCACCCTCATTTGTTGACTTCTGTGATCGAAAAAGCCTTGGTTTCATGCATGTTAACATCAGAAGCTTCCTCCCTAAGTTTGTTTTACTCACTGCTTTAGCACACTCCGCCAACCCTGATGTCCTTGTCGTGTCTGAATCCTGGAAGGCCACCAAAAATTCTGAGATTTCCATACCCAACTACAACATTTTCCGTCAAGATGGAAGTGCCAAAGGGGGAGGAGTTGCAATCTACTGCAGAGATAGTCTGCAAAGTTCTGTCATACTTTCCAGGTCTATACCCAAACAGTTAGAACTTCTAATTTTAAAAATTAATCTCTCCAGAAATAAGTCTCTCACTGTTGCCGACTGTTATCAACCCCCCTCCGCTCCCAGCTGTGCCCTGGACACCATATGTGAATTGATCGCCCCCCATCTAGCTTCAGAGTTCGTTCTGTAAGGTGACCTAAACTGGGATATCCTTAACACCCCGGCAGTCCTACAATCTAAGCTAGATGCCCTCAGTCTCACACAAATCATCAAGGAACCCACCAGGTACAACCCTAAATCCATAAACATGGGCACCCTCATAGACATTATCCTGACCAACTTGCCCTTCAAATACACCTCTGTTTTCAATCAGGATCTCAGCGATCACTGCCTCATTGCCTGTATCCGCTATGGGTCCGCGGTCAAACGACCACCCCTCATCACTGTCAAATCAAAATCAAATCAAATGTATTTATATAGCCCTTCTTACATCAGCTGATTTCTCAAAGTGCTGTACAGAAACCCAGCCTAAAACCCCAAACAGCAAGCAATGCAAGTGTAGAAGCACAGTGGTTAGGAAAAACTTCCTAGAAAGGCCAAAACCTGGGCCAGACTACACTCAATCATATGACCTACTGAAGAGATGAGTCTTCAGTAAAGACTTAAAGGTTGAGACCGTTCCCTAAAACACTTCTGCAAGCAAGCCTTTCTAATCCACCTGGCCCGGATATCATGGAAGGATATTAACCTCATCCCGTCAGTCGAGGATGCCTGGTCATTCTTTAAAAGTTTCCTCACCATCTTAGATAAGCATGCCCCTTTCAAAAAATTCAGAACTAAGAACAGATATAGCCCTTGGTTTACTCCAGACCTGACTGCCCTTGACCAGCACAAAAACATCCTGTGGCGGACTGCAATAGCATCGAATAGTCCCTGCGATATGCAACTGTTCAGGGAAGTCAGGAACCAACACACGCAGTCAGTCAGGAAAGCAAAGGCTAGCTTTTTCAAGCAGAAATGTGCATCCTGTAGCTCTAACTAAAGTTTTGGCACACTGTAAAGTCCATGGAGAACAAGAGCATCTCCTCCCAGCTGCCCACTACACTGAGGCTAGGTAACATGGTCACCACCGATTGAATCCATGATAATCGAAAATTTCAATAAGTATTTCTCTACGGCTGGCCATGCCTTCCTCCTGGCTACTCCAACCCCGGCCAACAGCTCCGCCGCCCAATCCCCCCCCCCGCAGCTACTCGCCCGAGTCTCCTCAGCTTCTCCTTCACTGAAATCCAGATAGCAGATGTTCTGAAAGAGCTGCAAAACCTGGACCAACCCCTATTACCAGCCTGTTCAACCTCTCTTTCGTATCGTCCGAGATCCCTAAAGATTGGAAAGCTGCTGCGGTCATCCCCCTCTTCAAAGGGGGTGACACTCTAGACCCAAACTGCTATAGACCTATATCTATCCTGCCCTGCCTCTCTAAAGTCTTCGAAAGCCAAGTTAATAAACAGATCACTGACCATTTTGAATCCCACCGTACATTCTCCGCTGTGCAATCCGGTTTCCGAGCCGGTCACGGGTGCACCTCAGCCACCCTCAAGGTACTAAATGATATCATAACCGCAATCGATAAAAGACAGTACTGTGCAGCCGTCTTCATAGACCTGGCCAAGGCTTTCGACTCTGTCAATCCCCGTATTCTTATCGGCAGACTAAATAGCCTTGGTTTCTCTAATGACTGCTTCGCCTGGTTCACCAACTACTTCTCAGATAGAGTTCTGTGTGTCAAATCGGATGGCCTGTTGTCCGGACCTCTGGCAGTCTCTATGGGGGTACCACAGGGTTCAATTCTTGGGTCGACTCTTTTCTCTGTTTATATCAATGATGTCGCTCTTGCTGCGGGTGATTCCCTGATCCACCTCTACGCAGACGACACCATTCTGTATACTTCTGGCCCTTCCTTGGACACTGTGCTAACTAACCTCCAAACGAGCTTCAATGCCATACAACACTCCTTCCGTGGCCTACTACTGCTCTTAAACGCTAGTAAAACCAAATGCATGCTTTTCAACCGTTCGCTGCCCACCCCCGCCCGCCCGACTAGCATCACCACCCTGGACGGTTCTGACCTAGAATAAGTGGACAACTATAAATACCTAGGTGTCTGGCTAGACTGTAAACTCTCCTTCCAGACTCATATTAAACATCTCCAATCCAAAATCAAATCTAGACTCGGCTTTCTATTTCGCAACAAAGCCTTCTTCACTCACGCCGCCAAACTTACCAAAGTAAAACTGACTATCCTACCGATCCTCGACTAAGGCGACGTCATCTACAAAATAGCTTCCAATACTTTACTCAGCAAACTGGATGCAGTCTATCACAGCGCCATCCGTTTTGTTACCAAATCACCTTATACCACTGCGACCTGTATGCTCTATTCAGCTGGCCCTCGCTACATATTCTTCGCCAGACCTTACTGGCTCCAGGTCATCTACAAGTCTATGCTAGGTAAAGCTCTGCCTTATCTCACCTCACTGGTCACGATAACAACACCCACCCGTAGCACACGTTCCAGCAGGTATATCTCACTGCTCATCCCCAAAGCCAACACCTAATTTGCCTTTCCTTCCAGTTCTCTGCTGCCAGTGACTGGAACGAATTCCAAAAATCGCTGAAGCTGGGGACTTATATTTCCCTCACCAACTTTAAACGTCAGCTATCTGAGCAGCTAACCGATCGCTGCAGCTGTACATAGTCCATCTGTAAATAGCCCACCCAATCTACCTACCTCATCCCCATACTGTTTTGATTTACTTTTCTGCTCTTTTGCACACCAGTATCTCTACTTGCACATCATCATCTGCTCATTGATCACTCCAGTGTTAATCTGCTAAAATTGTAATTCTTCGCTACTATGGCCTATTCATTGCCTACCTCCTCATGCCTTTTGCACACACTGTATATAGACTTTCTTTTTTTCTACTGGGTTATTGACTTGTTTATTGTGTTATTGGCTTGTTTATTCCATGTTATTCCATGTGTAACTCTGTGTTGTTGTCTGTTGGCCAGGTCGCAGTTGTAAATGAGAACTTGTTCTCAACTAGCCTAGCTGGTTAAATAAAGGTAAAAAATAAAAGTAGCTAGCAATTATTAGTATTATTTTAATTTTTTTCCCTTTTCTCCCCAATTTCGTGGTTTTAAATTGTCCCATCGCTGCAACTCCCTTTCGGACTCGGGAGAGGCGACGGTCGAGAGCTGTGCGTCCTCTGAAACACAACCCAGACTCGAAGCAGGGTCTCTGCTAAGACCACTGCGCCACTCGGGAGGCAGCTAGCAAGTTTACTTGATAACCAAACAAACAGACTTGCTAGTTTAGCTCACAGCTTAGCTAACCAAACCATCAGCTTGCTATTGCCGATAATGCTTTCAATTCAACTTTTGCTTTCAAAAGCAGCTCAAGCATAGAACATGTAAGAATGAATTTCATAGCCATTGAATTATAACTTGCATTATAAGGAAATAATTTACACTCTACAATGCCATACAAGCCAATCAGAAACGAGTATTCAACAATGCCATGCCATGGTATAAAGACATAAAACGGGTTGTTTGAGTCCTGGATGCTGATTGGTTGATAGCAGGGAGTTATTCACGATAATACCCCCAAAATTCTTTTGCAAGTATAAATGCGCTTCCACTGTCCCGCAGCCCAGCCAGGCGTTCATAAACTTAATCTGCCCTGTGTCTGAACATGACGAGACTAATAGCTTCTCTGAGCCAGGCAAATTAATTTATCAGGATCATTATAATGGATATATCCAAAGAATTGGCAATGTATACTGAACAAAAATATAAACGCAACATGTGAAGTGTTTGTCCCATGTTTCATGAGCTGAAATTAACAATCACAGAACTTTTCCATACACCCAAAAAGCTTCTTTCACTCCAATTTTGTGCACAAATGTGTTTACATCCCTGTTAGTGAGCATGTCTCCTTTGCCAATATAATCCATCCACCTGACAGTTGTGGCATATCAAAAAGCTGCTTAAACGGCATGATCACTACACAGGTGCACCTTGTGCTCGGGACAATAAAAGGCCACTCTAAAATGTGCAGATTTGTCACTCAACACAATGTCACAAGTTTAGAGGGAGTGTGCAATTGGCATGCTGACTGCAGGAATGTCCACCTTTTTAACTTTTATTTAACTAGGAAAGTCAGTTAAGAACAAATTCTTATTTACAATGACTGCCTACACCGGCCAAACCCAGATGGGACAATAAAATTAATTCTGATTGGCTGGGCCTGGCTTCCCAGTGGGTGGACCTATGCCCTCCCAGGCCCACCCATGGCTGCGCTCCTGCCCAGTCATGTGAAATCCATAGATTAGGGCCTAATGAATTTATTTCAATTAACTGATTTCCTTATATGAACTGTAGCTCAGTGAAATTGTTGCATGTTGCCTTTATATTTTTGTTCAGTATAGAAACTACCACTTTCTCCCCAATTTCGTGATATCCAATTGATAGTTAGTCTTATCCCATAACTGCAACTCCCGTGCGGTCTCAGGAGAGGCAAAGGTCGAGAGCCATGCGTACTCCGAAACACGACCCCGCCAAGCCGCATTGCTTCTTCAAATCAAATCAACTTTATTTTATGTAGCCCTTCGTACATCAGCTAATATCTTGAAGTGCTGTACAGAAACCCAGCCTAAAACCCCAAACAGCAAGCAATGCAGGTGTAGAAGCACGGTGGCTAGGAAAAACTCCCTAGAAAGGCCAAAACCTAGGAAGTAACCTAGAGAGGAACCAGGCTATGAGAGGTGGCCAGTCCTCTTCTGGCTGTGCCGGGTGGAGATTATAACAGAACATGGCCAAGATGTTCAAAATGTTCATAAATGACAAGCATGGTCAAATAATAATCAGGAATAAATGTCAGTTGGCTTTTCATAGCCGATCATTAAGAGTTGAAAACAGCAGGTCTGGGACATGTAGGGGTTCCATAACCGCAGGCAGAACAGTTGAAACTGGAACAGCAGCAAGGCCAGGTGGACTGGAGACAGCAAGGAGTCATCATGCCCGGTAGTCCTGACGTATGGTCCTAGGGCTCAGGTCCTCCGAGAGAGAGAAAGAGAGAAGGAGAGAATTAGAGAGAGCATACTTAAATTCACACAGGACACTGGATAAGACAGAAGAAGTACTCCAGATATAACCAACTGACCCTAGCCCCCCGACACTAAGTACTGCAGCATAAATACTGGAGTCTGAGACAGGAGGGGTCAGGAGACACTGTGGCCCCATCCGATGGGGCCAAACAGGAAGGATACAGGAAGGATATAACCCCACCCACTTTGCCAAAGCACAGCCCCCGCACCACTAGAGGGATATCTTCAACCACCAACTTACAATCCTGAGACAAGGCCGAGTATAGCCCACAAAGATCTCCACCACAGCACAAACCAAGGGGGAACGCCAACCCAGACAGGAAGATCACGTCAGTAACTCAACCCACTCAAGTGACGCACCCCTCCTAGGGACGGCATGAAAGAGCACCAGTAAGCCAGTGACTCAGCCCCTGTAACAGGGTTAGAGGCTTAGAATCCCAGTGGAGAGAGGGGAACCGGCCAGGCAGAGACAGCAAGGGTGGTTCGTTGCTCCAGAGCCTCTCCGTTCACCTTCACACTCCTGGGCCAGACTACACTCAATCATATGACCTACTGAAGAGATAAGTCTTCAGTAAAGACTTAAAGGTTGAGACCGAGTCTGCGTCTCTCACATGGGTAGGCAGACCATTCCATAAAAATGGAGATCTATAGGAGAAAGCCCTGCCTCCAGCTGTATGCTTAGAAATTCTAGGGACAATTAGGAGGCCTGCGTCTTGTGACCGTAGCGTACGTGTAGGTATGTACGGCAGGACCAACTCGGAAAGATAGGTAGGAGCAAGCCCATGTAACGCTTTATAGGTTAACAGTAAAACCTTGATATCAGCCCTTACCTTAACAGGAAGCCAGTGTAGGGAAGCTAGCACTGGAGTAATATGATCAAATTTCTTGGTTCTAGTCAGGATTCTAGCAGCCGTATTTAGCACTAACTGAAGTTTATTTAGTGCTTTATCCGGGTAGCCGGAAAGTAGAGCATTGCAGTAGTCTAACCTAGAAGTAACAAATGCATGGATACATTTTTCTGCATCATTTTTGGACAGAAAATTTCTGATTTTTGCAATGTTACGTAGATGGAAAAAAGCTGTCCTTGAAACAGTCTTGATATGTTCGTTAAAAGAGAGATCAGGTTCAAGAGTAACGCCGAGGTCCTTCACAGTTTTATTTGAGATGACTTTACAACCATCAAGATTAATTGTCAGATTTAACAGAAGATCTCTTTGTTTCTTGGGACCTAGAACAAGCATCTCTGTTTTGTCCGAGTTTAAAAGTAGAAAGTTTTCAGCCATCCACTTCCTTATGTCTGAAACACAGGCTTCTAGCGAGGGCAATTTTGGGGCTTCACCATGTTTCATTGAAATGTACAGCTGTGTGTCATCCGCATAGCAGTGAAAGTTAACATTATGTTTTCGAATAACATCCCCAAGAGGTAAAATATATAGTGAAAACAATAGTGGTCCTAAAACGGAACCTTGAGGAACACCGAAATGTACAATTGATTAGTCAGAGGACAAACCATTCACAGAGACAAACTGATGTCTTTCCGACAGATAAGATCTAAACCAGGCCAGAACTTGTCCGTGTAGACCAATTTGGGTTTCCAGTCTCTCCAAAAGAATGTGGTGATCGATGGTGTCAAAGGCAGCACTAAGGTCTAGTAGCACGAGGACAGATGCAGAGCCTCGGTCTGACGCCATTAAAAGGTAATTTACCACCTTCACAAGTGCAGTCTCAGTGCTATGATGGGGTCTAAAACCAGACTGAAGCATTTCGTATACATTGTTTGTCTTCCGGAAGGCAGTGAGTTGCTGCGCAACAGCTGTTTCAAACATTTTTGAGAGGAATGGAAGATTCGATATAGGCCGATTTTAGTTTTTTATATTTTCCGGGTCAAGGTTTGGCTTTTTCAAGAGAGGCTTTATTGCTGCCACTTTTAGTTAGTTTGGTACACATCCGGTGGATAGAGAGCCGTTTATTATGTTCAACATAGGAGTGCCAAGCACATGAAGCAGCTCTTTCAGTAGTTTAGTTGGAATAGGATCCAGTATGCAGCTTGAAGGTTTAGAGGCCATGATTATTTTCATCATTGTGTCAAGAGATATAGTACTAAAACACTTAAGTGTCTCTTGACACACTGCTCGCTTAACCCGGAAACCAGCCACACCAATGTGTCGAGGAAACACCATACAGCTAGCGACCGAAGTGGTGTTGCTAGAGCGCGATGGTACAAGGACATCCCAACCGGCCAAACCCTCCCCTAACCCGGACGACGCTGGGCCAATTGTGCACCGACTCATGGGTCTCTTGGCTGCGACACAGACCGAACCCGGATCTGTAGTGACGCCTCCAGCACTGCGATGCAGGGCCTTAGACCGCTGCACCACTAGAGAGGTCCCCGATACTGACCCTACTGTTATGCTTGTTTACACTGAGCTGCACTGAGGTCGGAAAGTAATTACGGTTACATTAAGACACCGTGGAGCCGAATACACTGTGGAGAAGTTATCAATTATGCTTTGGATGATGTATCAATACACACAGTTACTACAAAGATACAGGCGTACTTCCTAACTCAGTTGCTGGAGAGGAAGGAAACAGCTCAGGGATTTCACCATGAGGCCAATGGTGACTTGAAAACAGTTACACGGTTTACTAATTGTTGTGATAGGAGAAAACTGAGGATGTATCAACAACATTATAATTACACCACAATCCTAACGTAAATGACAGAGTGGAAGACGGAAGCCTGTACAGAATAAAAATATTCGAAAACATGCATCCTGTTTGCAATAAGGCACTAAAACAATACTGCACATAGTTGATTTTCTTTAAACACATAGGGTGTCTATATATGGGAAAAATACACGTTTATAAATGTTCAGCAATCGATTGGCCGAAAGAACAGATAACTTTTGGTCGGCCAAGATTTTCTTTTAGTCTGGGACAGACCTAGACCAAACACACCAACACAGTCGTGAAGAGGGCACGACAATGCCTCTTCCCCCTAAGGAGGCTGAAAATAATTAATGGGCCCTCAGATCCTCCTTTTCAAGCATTGTGGTGGCTGCATCATGTTATGGGTATGCTTGTCAGTAGAGCTAAGCACAGAGAAAATCCTAAAGGAAAACCTGGTTATCTGCTTTCCAGCAGACACTAGGAGACAAATTCAATTCAAATCCAATTTAATTTCACTTTACCGTGAAATACTTACTTATGAGCCCATTCCCAACAAATCAAATCAAATTTTATTGGTCACATACACATGGTTAGCATATGTTAATGCGAGTGTAGCGAAATGCTTGTGCTTCTAGTTCCGACAGTGCAGTAATATCTAACAAGTAAGCTAACAAATTCACAATGACTACCTTATACACACATGTAAAGGGATGAATAAGCATACCACTGCTGGCTTGCTTCTGAAGCTAAGCAGGGTTGGTCCTGGTCAGTCCCTGGATGGGAGACCAGATGCTGCTGGAAGTGGTGTTGGAGTGCCAGTAGGAGGCACTCTTTCCTCTGGTCTAAAAAATTTCCCAATGACCCAGGGCAGTGATTGGGGACACTGCCCTGTGTAGGGTGCCGTCTTTCGGATGGGACGTTAAAACGGGTGTCCTGACTCTCTGAGGTCATTAAAGAGCCCATGGCACTTATCGTAAGAGTAGGGGTGTTAACCCCGGTGTCCTGGCTAAATTCCCAATCTGGCCCTCAAACCATCATGGTCACCTAATAATCCCCAGTTTACAATTGTCTCATTCATCCCCCACCTCTCCCCTGTAACTATTCCCCAGGTCGTTGCTGCAAATGAGAACGTGTTCTCATTCAACTTACCTGGTAAAATAACGGTAAAATAAAAAAAGAAAAAAAAAAAGAAGTATATTTATATGTACATATAAATATATGGATGGCCGTGCGGCATAGGCAAGATGCAGTAGATGGTATAGAATACAGTATATACATATGAGATGAGTAATGTAGGATATGTAGACATTATTATAGTGGTGTTATTTAAAGTGACTAGTGATACCTTTATTAAATCCTCTTATTAAATGTAATAAAGTGGTAAGAGATTTGAGTCTGTATGTTGGCAGCAGCCACTCAATGTTAGTGATGGCTGATTGACAGTCTGATGGCATTGAGATAGAAGCTGTTTTTCAGTCTCTCGGTCCCAGCTTTCATGCACCTGTACTGACCTCGTCTTCTGGATGATAGCGGGGTGAACAGGCAGTGGCTCGGGTGGTTGTTGTCCTTGATCTTTTTGGTCTTCCTGTGACTTCGGGTGCTACAAAATACCAGTCTCATCGTCAACAGTGAAGAGGCGACTCTGGGATGCTGGCATTCTAGGCAGAGTTGCAAAGAAAAAGCCATATCTCAGACTGGCCAATAAAAAGAAAAGATTAAGATGGGCAAAATAACACTGACACTGGACAGGGGAACTCTGCCTAGAAGGCCAGCATCCCGGGGTCGCCTCTTCGCTGTTGACGTTGAGACTGGTGTTTTGCGGGTTTAAACCGTACCAGCCAGCACTCAAAATTAGTACCGGAACCTATTGCAGTCCAAAACAAGCACTGAATAGAAGCCTACTTTATGAAGTGTCCACTGGATCAGAGCATAACATTTTTCCCTTACACGCTATGATTATCGAAAAATTGTAAACTATTGTAATTCTTCATTGGATGTAAAAACAGACCGTTTGCTTGCTGTTTTGAGGTGAAGAAAACATTACTTTGAGAAGCTCCACACGTCATTAGTGGTGGTCCGTGGTGGTGGTGGCCTCAGCAGAAGTCAGGGTATTCCTACTTATTGCTCTTCGGGGAGCAGTGCAGAGCTATTGTCAAGAAAGTGATTTTGAGTTTGTGTTTATATAGGATGTACCGCCCTCACCTACCGTCAACCAATTCAGGAGGGGCATGGATATGCTCGATTTGGCCTCTGCATGCCTCTGAAGGCTCCGCAATTGCTTCACACCTTGCATATGAGGGCTCCTACCACATTTTTGAATCAAGAATACATTGGCTTTTAGTCTAGGCCTCCGCAATGGATTAGTTCACTGAGATGGGCTCAAATATATACAGTACCAGTCAAAAGTTTGAACACACCTACTCATTCCAATGTTTTTCTTTATTTTTACTATTTTCTACATTGTAGTATGATAGTGAAGACATCGAACTTTGAAATAACACATGTGGAATCATGTAGCAACAAATTGAGATATATTTTATATGTGAGATTCTTCAAAGTAGCCAACCTTTACCTTGATGACAGCTTTGCACACTCTTGGCATTCTCTCAACCAGCTTCATGAGGTAGTCACCTGGAATGCATTTCGACTAACAGGTGTGCCTTGTTTGAAGTCAATTTGTGGAATTTCTTTCCTTCTTAATGCGTTTGAGCCAATCATTTGTGTTGTAACAAGGTAGGGTTGATATACAGAATATAGCCCTATTTGGTAAATACCAAGTCCGTATTATGGCAAGAAGAGCTCAAATAAGCAAAGGGAATCGACAGTCCGTCATTACTTTAAGACATGAAGGTCAGTCAATCCGGAAAAAGCTTCTTCAAGTGCAGTTGCAAAAACTATCAAGTGTTATTATGAAACTGGCCCTCATGAGGACTGCCACAGGAAAGGAAGACCCAGAGTTACCTCTGCTGCAGAGGATAAGTTCATTAGAGTTACCAGCCTCAGAAATTGAATAAATTAATGCTTCAGAGTTCAGGTAAGACACATCTCAACATCAACTGTTCAGAGGAGACTGCGTGAATCAGGCCTTCATGGTGGAATTCCTGACAAGAAGCTACTACTAAACGACACAAATAATAAGAAGAGACTTTCTTGGGCCAAGAAACACGAGCAATAGACATTAGACAGGTGGAAATCTGTCCTTTGGTCTGATGAGTCCAAATTTGAGACGCAGAGTGGGTGAATGGATGATCTCCGCGTGTGGTTCCCACTGTGAAGCATGGAGAAGGAGGTGTGATGGTGCTTTGCTGGTGACACTGTCAGTGATTTTTATTTTATTTTATATTTTTAATTCAAGACACACTTACTTAACACAATAACATTCTAAGTGACCCCAAACTTTTGAACGGTAGTGTATAAATACAGTACTAGTAAAAAGTTTGGACACACCTACTCATTCAAGGGTTTTTCTTTATTTTTACTATTTTCTACCTTGTAGAATTATAGTGAAGACATCAAAACTATAGAACAAGCATGGCTACCACAGCATTCTGCAGCTATACGCAATCCCATCTGGTTTGGGCTTAGTAGGACTATCATTTGTTTTTCAACAGGACAATGACCTAACACACCTCCAGGTTGTGTAAGGGCTATTTGACCAAGAAGGAGAGTGATGGAGTGCTGCATCAGTGCTGCATATGTGGGGAACTCCTTCAAGACTGTTGGAAAAGAATTCCAGGTTTAGCTGGTTGGGAGAATACAACGAGTGTGCAAAGCTGTCATCAAGGCAAAGGGTGGCTACTTTGAACAATCTAAAATATATTTTGATTTGGTTACTACATGATTCCATATGTGTTATTCCATAGTTTTGATGTCTTCACTATAATTCTACAAGGTAGAAAATAGTAAAAATAAAGAAAAACCCTTGAATGAGTAGGTGTGCCCAAACTTTTTACTAGTACTGTATATATACACTACCGTTCAAAAGTTTGGGGTCACTTAGAATGTTATTGTTTTTGAAAGAAAAGCTAACATCAAATTGATCAGAAATACAGTGTAGACATTTTTAATGTTGGAAATTACTTTTGTAGCTGGAAATGGCTGATTTTTTCAAATGGAATATCTACATAGGCATACAGAGGCCCATTATCAGCAACTGTCACTCCTGTGTTCCAATGGCACATTGTTTAAGCTAATCCAAGTTTATAATTTAAAAAGGTTAATTGATCATTATAAAACCCTTTTGCAATTATGTTAGCACAGCTGAAAACTGATTTATGAAGCCATAAAATTGGCCTTCTTTAGATTAGTTGAGTATCTGGAGCATCAGCATTTGTGGGTTTGATTACAGGCTCAAAATGGCCAGAAACAAAGGGACTTTCTTATGAAACTCGACAGTCTATTCTTGTTCTGAGAAATTAAGGCTACTCCATGCGAGAAATTGCCAAGAAACTGAAGATCTCGTACAATGCTGTGTACTACTCCCTTCACAGAACATCGCAAACTGGCTCTAACCAGAATAGAAAGAGGAGTGGGAGGCCCCAGTGCACAACGGAGCAAGAGGACAAGTACATTAGAGTGCCTACTTTGAGAAACAGACACCTCACAAGTCCACAACTGGCAGCTTCATTAAATAGTACCTGCAAAACACCAGTCTCAACGTCAACAGTGAAGAGGCGACTCCGGGATGCTGGCCTTCTAGGCACCAAGAACTTCCTAGAGCTGGCCTCCCCCCGGCCAACCTGAGCAACCAGGGGAGAGGGCCTTGATCAGGGAGGTGACCAAGAACCTGACGGTCACTGACAGAGCTCCAGAGTTCCTCTGTGGAGATGGGAGAACCTTCCAGAAGGACAACCATCTCTGCAGCACTCCACCAATTAGGCCTTTATGGTAGAGTGGCCAGACGGAAGCCAGACTGAAGCTGGAATAACAGCAAACTATCTGTATTTCTGTGTTTTATATTCACATTTCTTTGTATCGATCCATTAAAATGATGCTGATTCATGATTTCGACTGGCTGAGAAGAGCTGCCAGCCTGTCTGTCTCGTCCTCACTACCGACACCTTCATTACTATGGGACAGCTGGATATCGTATCGCAATATTGAAAGAATGTTGAAAATGTCGGAGAGACAGACCACAAGGTTATTACAAATCTCCACTGTTGAAAACTAAATGCTAGTCTAAAGCAAATGGGAGATCATGTCTAGATGCTTTTTACAGTGTAGATCTAGTATATAAATTGCCTGGCTGAGCTGATGAGACAATGGATTTAGCCAGTGGTAACTTGTGAAATAGACACTGGCTGGAATGTGGTTTTAACCAATTAGCGTTCAGGATTAGACCCACTCGTTGTGTAATGCA
Organism: Salvelinus fontinalis; assembly: GCF_029448725.1. Classification (NCBI taxonomy): domain Eukaryota; kingdom Metazoa; phylum Chordata; class Actinopteri; order Salmoniformes; family Salmonidae; genus Salvelinus; species Salvelinus fontinalis. The sequence continues at coordinate 14,173,447 of NC_074680.1, read as the reverse complement.
CGGTATTATTCAATGGCTATGAAATTCATTTTTATATGTTCTATGTTTGAACAGCTTTTGGAAGCAAAAGTTGAATTGAAAACATTATTGGTGTTGTTGAATTCGATTTTCATAATAGAATGGAAGGACTGATGGCTTGGTTAGCTAAGCTAGCAAGTCTGTTTGGTTGTTTACCAAGGCAACTATTGTAGCTATCTATACTGAACAAAAATATAAACGCAACATGCAACAATTTCAACGGTTTTACTGAGCTACAGTTCATATAAGGGAACCAGTCAGTTGAAAAAAATTAATTAGGCCCTAATCTATGGATTTCACATGACTGGGCAGGCGGTGCAGCCACGGGTGGGCCTGGGAGGGCATAGGCTCACCCACTTGGGAGTCAGGCCTACCCACTTGGGAGCCAAGCCCAGGCATTCAGAATGAGTTTTTCACCACAAAAGTGCTTTATTACAGACCAAAATACTCCTCAGTTTCATCAGCTGTCCGGGTGGCTGGTCTCAGACGATCCCGCAGATGAAGAAGCCGGATTTGGAGGTCCTGGGCTGGCGTGGTTACACGTGGTGTGCGGTTGTGAGGCCGGTTGGACATACTGACAAATTCTCTAAAACGAAGTTGGAGGAGGCTTATGGTAGAAAAATGAACATTCCATTATCTTGCAACAGCTCTGGTGGACATTCCTGCAGTCAGCATGTCAATTGCATATTCCCTCAAAACTTGAGACATCTGTGGCATTGTGTTGTGTGACAAACTGCACATTTTAGAGTTGTCTTTTGTTGTCCCCAGCACAAGGTGCACCCGTGTTATGATCATGCTGTTTAAGCAGCTGTCAGTTGGATGGATTATCTAGGCAAAGGAGAATTGCAGACTAACAGGGATGGAAACAAATTAAGCTTTATGTGCATATGGAACTTTTCTGGGATCTTTTATTTCAGCTCATGAAACATGGGACCAACACTTTACATGTTGCGTTTTATATTTTTGTTCAATATAGTAAACTTGCGAGCTACTTCAGTGGATATTGAACACATTTCTAGCGGCACATTTCTAGTGGTATATCCGTTACATTATACCCCATGGCTTGTGTGATAATTAACTCTGGGCTCTGTGTTCTCTTAGTGCCACTCCGCTAGCGCGTCGCGCAACACACCTTCCGTAGAACGCACAGGTTGATGGTTCCTTGCGTATATCACAGGGCACTAAGGAAATGTATTTGAATGAAAGCACCTACAGGGATCTAGCTGCACCAGGTTTTTTGAACCTTCATAACCTGGTCCCTGATGCGGTCCCATGGACCTGGTCCCTCTGCACATTCTGGTTTTCATTCTCATATCCATATCATGAGTGAGTCCCCACCTACCTCAGGTGTCTAACACTGACTTTGTCTCCTGTCCACTGCAGCCAGTGAGAGTCGTGTAGTGACGTGTGGGGCTGTATGGAGGATGCCCCCAGAGTGGGAGTCAGGGAGCCACGAGTCCCCAGACGACCCCCACAACTCCCACAACCCCCAGAACCTGGAACTCCTCTGTCACCTTGACAACAGTGCCCATGGCAACGCCTCCAGGTAGGCCGCTCTCAGACTGTCGCCTACAGCTACAATACTGTATACAACACAACAGTCATATCAATTCAACCCTGAAACTATAGGGTTTCCACGACCCCCTGTTTCGATACTTTTCTCTGGTCTTTTCTCCTTTGTGTTCTTTTTCCCCTCGTTCTCTGTTCCTCTATCTCATCTTCTCTCCTTCTCCCCCTCTGTCTTTCTCCCCTTCTCCATTAGACTCTATCTCTGTGTATTTTGTCTTTCTAAATCTATGGTCCTGCCTCTCACCATTTATACCCCTATACCCGCTTATCTTCCTCTATCTTTAAATCTTTCTATCTCTCATTCTCCCTCATCTCGTTGTTATCTCCCTCTGTCACTTGCCCCGTCTCTCTCTCTCTCATGTACTACTGAAGTGTATCCTGGTCTATACTTTACAATACTATGTTGTGAAGTGTTGAGTGACCTACATATCCCAGGGCTCAGCCACTGCTCAGGCCTTTGTCTTATACTTAGCTGTATACACTACATTCACCATCCATTTATGGTGCAGGAAAATAACATCAATACTCGTCCCTTTTTAGACTTCAGTAGCTGCCTCGTCCCTTTTTAGACTTCAGTAGCTGCCTCGCCCCTTTTTAGACTTCAGTAGCTGCCTCGCCCCTTTTTAGACTTCAGTAGCTGCCTCGTCCCTTTTTAGACTTCAGTAGCTGCCTCGTCCCTTTTTAGACTTCAGTAGCTGCCTCGTCCCTTTTTAGACTTTAGTAGCTGCCTCGTCCCTTTTTAGACTTCAGTAGCTGCCTCGTCCCTTTTTAGACTTCAGTAGCTGCCTCGCCCCTTTTTAGACTTCAGTAGCTGCCTCGCCCCTTTTTAGACTTCAGTAGCTGCCTCGCCCCTTTTTAGACTTCAGTAGCTGCCTCAACCCTTTTTAGACTTCAGTAGCTGCCTCGGCCCTTTTTAGACTTCAGTAGCTGCCTCGGCCCTTTTTAGACTTCAGTAGTTGCCTCGGCCCTTTTTAGACTTCAGTAGCTGCCTCGTCCCTTTTTAGACTTCAGTAGCTGCCTCGACCCTTTTTAGACTTCAGTAGCTGCCTCGGCCCTTTTTAGACTTCAGTAGCTGCCTCGCCCCTTTTTAGACTTCAGTAGCTGCCTCGACCCTTTTTAGACTTCAGTAGCTGCCTCGGCCCTTTTTAGACTTCAGTAGCTGCCTCGGCCCTTTTTAGACTTCAGTAGCTGCCTCGGCCCTTTTTAGACTTCAGTAGCTGCCTCGTCCCTTTTTAGACTTCAGTAGCTGCCTCGTCCCTTTGGAGGGAAGATTGCATTTTGGCATTCCAAATTAAATTCCCAATTTCCATTTTAAGAAACTTCCCTGAGCACTATTTAAAAAATATATATTTTAGAGGCTGCAATTGACTTTGTGCATGTGTGTGTGTATCAATAGCCTTCAGTTGGGTGAGTGAGGTGGGGCTCTGTGGTGGAGATTGATGGTTCTGCTGTCTGCCATTCTGACACCTCCAGAGCTGCAACACTCTCAAGGGCATGATGGTGTGTCTGTGTGTGTGTTCTGTGAGTCTCGCAGCCTTCGCTTTGTTGTATTGGCTCTGAGAGATGGATGGCTTTGGTTTGGTGCCCACCTCGTCCATCTCTTTCAGGCTGCAACCCCCGCCGTCTCTGACTACGCTGGCAGGAGCACAGCAACCAGCAGAGGGTGTGTTTGTATGTGTGTGACTGTGCTTGTCTAAGTGTGTGAGAGAAGGAGTACATGAGAGTGTCTGTATGTACATACTGTATATTATCAACAGGGATCTCAGCGGTGAGGATATACTGTCTAATGTAGTCTATTTCAAGGAGAAATAGACTCAGAAGGAGCACAGGAAGCTGTTTTTAATGTACTGTATGAGAGTCTGAGTGGGTTCAGATCACTTATTACCTTCCTTCCTGTATGTATGTATGTATGTACTTCCTTTATGCCTTTTATGGCTGTACCTCAGTCCCTCCTCAGCCTTGCTGGACTAACATTTGGGCTAGTGTCGTGTTGTGGAGCGTGGTTGGAATGAAGAAGTAGACCCACAAACAGTAGTACTCTGGCATGGTTACATTTCTCTCCCCTTGCTTTGGGGAGCCAAGCGCCTCATTTCGATTTGGAGCAGCACCAGGCTCAGGAATCAATTCCCATTGAGCGATTAGGACTAATCATGGCTTGGCTGGGCACCATGAGGAATCATGAAGCTCAACAGGCACACTGTTTTATTTTTTCACAGGAGGGTGTGACGGGAGGGGGGTAAGTGTGTGTGTCTGTGAGCATGTGTGTGTAGCCTTTGTGTACAGGGGTGTGTGTATGCCTGTATGTGTGTTGGGGGGGGGGGGGGGGGTGATCACAGAGTATGATTTGTACTCAAAGGGACTGTTAGTCAATCAATGTTAGCCCAATGGGATCTCAGACAGCCACACAGTCATATGCAAGCCAGTCAATACTGTCAGTAATGTTAGGGGCCGTGGAGACCAGTATTCTAACACACCTTCAATTGGACACACAAACTCTGCTTGGCTGATTAATCCTGTCTCTACACACGCACGTGCCTAAACAGACACACTTTTTTAAATTGCCCATATTTTGTCCTTCTTAGTTCCTATCTCCCTTTCTCTCTTCAATCTTGCCTTGGACCTACAGTGCCTTCGGAAAGTATTCAGACCCCTTGACTTTTTCCACTTTTTTTTAACGTTACATCCTTATTCTATAATTGATTAAATAAAACAATTTCCTCAGCAATCTACCCCATAATGACAAAGGGAGAACAGGTTTTTTGAAATTTTAGAAAATGTATTGAAAACAAAAATCAGATACCTTATTTTTCATAAGTATTCAGACCCTTTGCTATGAGACTTGAAATTCAGCTCAGGTGCATCCTGTTTCCATTGATCATCCTTGAGATGTTTCTACAACTTGATTGGAGTCTACCTGTGGTACATTCAATTAATTGGACACGATTTGGAAAGGCACACACCTATATAAGGTCCCACAGTTGACAGTGCATGTCAGAGCAAAAACCAAGTCATGAGGTCGAAGGAATTGTCTGTACAGCTCCGAGACAAGATTGTGTCCAGGCATAGATCTGGGGAAGGGTAACCAAACATTTATACAGCATTGAAGGTCCCCAAGAACATAGTGGCCTCCATCATTCTTAAATGGAAGAAGTTTGTAACCACCAAGACTCTTTCTAGAGCTGGCCTGAATGCCAAGCGTCACGTCTAGAGGAAACCTGACACCATCCCTACGGTGAAGTATTGTGGTGGCAGCATCATGCTGTGGGGATATTTTTCAGGGGCAGGGACTGGGAGAATAGTCAGGACAGAGGCAAAGATGGACGGAGCAAAGTACAAAGAGATCCTTGATGAAAACATGCTCCAAAGCGCTCAGGACATCAGACTGGGGCGAAGGTTCACCTTCCTACAGGACAACAACCCTAAGCACACAGCCAAGACAATGCAGGAGTGGCTTCGGGACAAGCCTCTGAATGTTCTTGTTGCCAAGCCAGAGCCCGGACTTGAACCCGATCAAACATCTCTGGAGAGACCTGAAAATAGTTGTGAAGCAACGCTCCCCATCCAACCTGACAGAGCTTGAGAGGATCTGTAGAGAAGAATGGGAGAACCCCCCCCCCCCCCCCCCCCCCCAAACTGTTTTTGCTTAATTATGGGGTATTGTGTGTAGATTGATGAAGGGAAAAAACGATTTAATCAATTTTAGAATAAGGCTGTGACCTAACAAAATGTGGGAAAAGTCAAGGGGTCTGAATACTTCCCAAAGACCCTGTATAGCTCTATTGAGCTGATCCCTCACTGTAACTCTGTAGCCAAGCCAACCGGATTTATCTGTTTTGTCTCTATTCCCCAAAGCAGCCCAATCTGATTTCCCCCCAATACCATGAGCGTGTGCATATGTTGCTATTGAATTAAACTCATCTGAATACAAAGCAGACGGAGAAACAGTTTGATGAGAAGGACGGAGGCGGGTGTCTCGCCCAGGACTGTCTGAGATATATGGGCCTGTAAAGCTCCCCTCCCTGGCAGTCCTCCATGTATTTACATATTCAGTCCCTACCAGGATGCCAAGCCGCCGCAGAGCTCAAGGTCAAATGCACATAACTTATTTTCTTTAATAAGAGCGGCTGGCTGTTGCCATAAAGGGGAAGAGGATATCTCTCTCTTTCTTTTATGAATTAATTAATACTATTGGGAGGGCTACTTTTATACATCTGGCGGTGGTGAATATATTGACTTCAGATTGTAGCTGTTTTTATGGAATAAATGAATGACAGACAACGAGAGAGAAAGAGAGAGAAAGACAGGTAAGAGAAGGACAGACAGTGCTGCCTCCTACACTGACGTGTGTGTGTGTGTGTGTGTGTGTGTGTGTGTGTGTGTGTGTGTGTGTGTGTGTGTGTGTGTGTGTGTGTGTGTGTGTGTGTGTGTGTGTGTGTGTGTGTGTGTGTGTGTGTGTGTGTGTGTGTGTGTGTGTGTGTGTGTGTGTGTGTGTGTGACTCCTAGCACCTTGGGAGGGCAGTAAAAACTGTCCCCCATCGTCCCTGGATTTACAACTTCCATAAACTCCTCTGTTCCCTTTCTTCCTCTCTCTCCCCCTGTCCCGCTCTCCCATCAAAAGATATGCAAATTACTGAGTTGGATGAAAATCCTGAGGAAGACTGTAACTTTGTCCCCTCCCTCCTCCTCCTTCCATCCCTTTATCTCTCCCCCACACACAGCACAGTGGAGGCTTCATGTTGTGTTGCTCCACACTGATGAATGACTCAGAGGAGATGGGCCAGTCTCATTTATCACCACTAGAACTAATGACATCAGTCTATAGCAGACACAGGCAGCTCTTATCATGCACTGTGTATGTGTCACACGCAGTAAATACTACATAGTGCTCATTTGACTACATACCATGGTAATAAACTTTGGTAATAAACTGCCGCCATTGGATGTGTGTGCGCATTGTATTGTGGTTGTGTAGAAGAGCGTTTACCTTTTTTTTCTCGCACTGATGTGTGTGTGTGTGTGTGTCCTGTGAACTAACTCTCTCTCCCCTCGCTCTCTCTCACTCTCTTTCTCTCGATCTCGCTGCTGCAGTGTCCTGTGGGAGCCCATGGGAGATGGGAAACGTGTGATCTCTCTGGATGATAACCACGCTCTGCTCTGGGACTTGACGGAGAGCTCTACCCAGGCCACGGTGAGACACACACACACACACCACCATACGTCTCCCCATACCCCATGCTCATTATTTGATAACCACGGTATCAGACCGGTCTTATCTTTCCCTCCCTTCCCAACAACGGTGTTATAAGAACTGTCTAGGGGTGTACTCTGCTTGCCTCACCAACACACTGTATCTGGGCTAGCTTTAGTGTCCAGAGCAGTGGCTCCTGTGGGTGTTCTTGTGGACTTTCAGAGCTGGTTCACTGGTGCCCCAATTCTCTTCTGCTGTGATCCACCTAAAATAGTTAACTCGTGTCAAGTAAACTGTTCCATGTTTTAACGACCCCCATGCAAGCTAGATATACATTGAGTACACCACACATTAGGAACACCTACCTAATATTGAGGTACACCCCCCCCCCCCCCCACCTACTACCATACTCTTGCCCGTTCAACGTTTGAATGGCACACATACACAATCCATGTCTCTGCGGTTCAAGCTTATAAAAGACACACCCTCGTCCACTCACCCTCGCCTTTTGCCCTTGGGGGAATCCCCGTCACCATCTTGGAGGGCGGTCCAAAAAGACTAGCCAAGCAAGAGAAGTTTGTAACGTAAGCCCCTCAGCCGATGTTTTTAGTTGAGTTTGCGAGTGTACAATTATGTTCACTTCAGGGCCTGAAACTCCCCATAATTCAATTCGCGACAATTGTACATCCGTTAAGAAAAGTCTGTGAAAACTTAAAAACAACATCAATAGGGAAGTCAACATACAAGTGTAGGTAAAAACGAATGCAAATAAGTTAGAAATTGTGCTACTAATGCACATGACGGCACAAACACGTCTCGTAAAAAGTAAATATGTTTTTGTTTGGTTATCTTCTGGAAATTGTAGAAATAAAACATTTTCCTTGTTCATAAGTTCCAGCTAGGCAGGCTAACGTCAGTTAGCTAATTCATTTGGTAGGTGTCTATTAGTAATTATCTATTTAATATAAGTAGACATGCATCATAATTGCCTGTGTAACGCATATAAAGCACCCACAAGCTACCAGTAGCTGAAAACACAATCATCGCGGGATAAACGAGTGACAAATTTCCAGCCAAGGGCGGTCCATTTAAAAATCATTCTTTCCTTCCTCGCCCCTCGCCATGCAAGTGTATACTCGTCAGACGTCATGATACGTCATCAGAAGTGTCCACTACATTTGAGGGCTGAGGGGATAGGGTGTGTCTGTTTAAGTGTTTGGACCGCAGCCTCAGTTGTCTCAATCCTTCTCTGACCTGTCTCCTACCCTTCATCTACACTGATTGAAGTGGATCTAACAAGTGAGGGATCATAGCTTTCACCTGGCTTCACCTGGTCAGTCTATGTCATGGAAAGAGCATGTTTTGTATTTTGAACTTTACCCATTTGAAAGTTGAATGGCCGAAGTGCTAATTGTTGTCACCCAGTTGGTCTAGCCAGGACTAGTTTGTGGCCATACTGTTTAGTAGAAACTCTCTCCTCTGACAGTGCTGTTCCATCCCCACTAATGCAGTGAGGTGAGGAGGAGGCGTCCCTGTCTCCTCCTTGTTATTTACTGTTTTGTTCCTCTGATTCTCCACTCCACTGCCTCTGCAATTAAAACGTCCATAGTTCTATAGTGGAGATGAAGTGTGTGTGTGTGTGTGTGTGTGTGTGTACTCTGTAGCGTGTAGGCTGGTCAGTTAATGTTCCATTAGTAGCTAGCTGCCTGGGCATACTTTAGCAGGGAGGTGCTTCATGAATAATGGGCCTAAGTCATTAGTAATTAATGTGCTCATACAGAGATCTGCACAGGGCCAGCCAGGCCACAGGCCCAACAGGGCACAACCAAGGACTTTATATTGGTGTGTGTGCGCGTGTGGATGTGTGTGTCATAATGTAAACCTGTGAAGAATCGCCTTGTCCAGAGATTGCAATCATACATGCACACTCACAGAGGGACACAGATGAACACTCACACACACACATTCTCTCTTGCTCTATGTGTGTGGCGGCGTCCCCAGAGGAAGGCACTCTGTGTGTCGTCGTCCCCTCGTGTAGTGACATTGATGTCAGGCTGGGCTGCAGAGCAGCAGAGCAGGGAGCTATTGAGTGACACAGCCTGCCCTGGGCATGGCAGCCATTAAAAATGGAGCGAGGGCACAGGGGTGAGAGAGAGAGAGAGAGAAGAGTAGAGCAGGGTCAGAGGAAAAAGAGAGGGTGAGAGAATGAGAGAGAAGTAGATGGCGAGAGATGAAGTGAGAGAACTAGGATAGAGGGAGGGAGCCTGCCAGCCTAGACAGTTTCTTCCAGCGCTGTTGAGAATGCTAATCTTCTCCACTCTATCCCTTTACAGCCCCCCCTCCCTCCTTCCTTACCCACATCCCCTCCCTCTATCAGAGGCTCTCAGGCTGATGTGTTCATCACAGGCCTGTCTGTCTGTCCAGCTGCACCATGGATTTGTCTGTCTCGAGTGTACGGTAGATTAAAGCTGTGTGTGTGTGTGTGTGCGTGTGTGCGTGTGTGTGTGCGTGCGTGCGTGCGTGCGTGCGATCAATTAGAAACACTGCTGCTACTGAGTCAGAACATCTTCTCCGGCTCACGGTACGTTCACACACCTTGTCCACCGTGGCCGTTCATTCACACACAATTCACGCTCTCCCTAAATGCGTGACTGTTTGGCAGATAGCGTTGTTTTATTGGACAGCGATTGCTAAAGGTAGCTGTCCTTCTGTGTTTTATATGCTAGGTCATTAGGCCTGCTAATGTGTTTAGCGCTAACAAAGCTGGGAGCTAGGCAGGGCATGAGGCTGTGGCTGTGCCAATGTGCCACGCGCTAGACAGGAGAGATTATACTGGAAGACAGCCGCCCTCTCTTTCTCTCCTATCCCCTATCTCGTCCCCCTCCTTCACTTCCCTTCTCCCACTCACCCTTATCTTCTCCTCCCTCTCTCCTCGATATAATGAAACTGTGTGTGTGTGTGTGTGTGTGTGTGTGTGTGTGTGTGTGTGTGTGTGTGTGTGTGTGTGTGTGTGTGTGTGTGTGTGTGTGGTGTGTGTGTGTGTGGTGTGTGTGTGTGTGTGTGTGTGTGTGTGTGGAGAGACGAGATAGAGAGTAATTATCTAAGTAATGTTATCAGGTTGGATTTTAGAGTTGCAGAAGTATGAAATGATTGTATCTCTGTTGATTATGTCAGTACAGACTCAGAGGGTCCTTACTGGTCAAACTGGTGATCCATGAGTAACAGTATATAGATATTCACAATGGCAACACGGTCCTTCAGGAGTCATTGAACCTGTCATTGACTTTGCTGTCTGAGGGAGGGTGAGGTCAGCTTCACACTAGGGAAGGCCTGTCCATACAGGTCCGTCAATGCATTAACTCTTACCCTTATCTTAGCCTCCCTCGCCATACCCCATGATTGACAGGTGTATTGATCATTAACCCATGCCCCTCCAGATCTCCAGCAGTGCCACCCTAGAGGGTAAAGGTCAACTGAAGTTCACCTCTGGGAAGTGGAGTCCGCACCACAACTGTACCCAGCTGGCCACAGCCAACGACACAGCCATCAGAGGCTGGGACCTCCGCACCATGAGGTAAGCCTGACATACTAACCATATAGTATTAACCATATACTAACCATATGTTAAACATATACTAACCATATGTTAACCATGTATTAACCATATACTAACCATATGTTAACCATATACTAACCATATACTAACCATATAGTATTAACCATATACTAACCATATACTAACCATATGTTATGTTAACCATATTCTAACCATATGTTAACCATATATTAACATGTAGTTACCATATACTAACCATATGTTAACCATATACTGGTTCCAAGATGGCGTAGCAGTCAGACGTCTTTGTTCTTCGTCTTGTATATGTCCCATGTATATATCTTTTTATATATTTTTTTCTTTGCATATCTTATACTTTTCTAAACCTCAACTTCAAAATACGCTCCTGCAACCCGCCTCACCCAATGTGGTGTGGATCTGTCACTTCTAAAGTATTCTTATCCATCTCCGAACCGGTATTCCCCAATAGAAGCCAGCCAGCTAACTAGCTATTAGTCAGCTAACCACTGCTAGCGGTCATCAGCTAACCTTTAGCTCGGCAAGCTTTCGCCAGTTTGTACAACGCGATCAAACCAGAGCATACCGGACCTATTTTCTCTCCATATCCCCAGATTCCTACCACAAGCTCTGAACCTTTTCACCTGGATCATCACAGCTAGCTAGCTGCAATCCGAGTGACTATTCCTGGTTTAACGTCACGTCCCTGTCCCGAAGCTAGCATTTACATTACATTTACATTTAAGTCATTTAGCAGACGCTCTTATCCAGAGCGACTTACACCAATTAGCCTGGAGCTAGCCCATGCTAGGCCCATTTCCCGACTAGCAGAAGAACCCCAACAGCCACTCCTGGGCTATAATACCCTTTTTGCCAACTGGCCCGGACCCCCTTCTACTGCCAGTACAGGGCACAGAACCCCGCTGATCCTCCACGACTGGACTACCGACGAAATCTGCTTGAGGGGGTACTCAAACTGGCTCTGCGGCAATGCTAGCCACGGCACGCTATCGTTAGCTGTCTAGAGCACACCAGACTGTTAGCTTAAGAGGCCCATCGGACAAATTCTTCAGCCACTATACCTATTTTGCCAATTGGCCTGGTGTACCACACGGAGCCCTGCTGATCCATCTTCCGACATATTCAGCACAAAGGGGCCACAACAGACTTTATTCCGTCGCGACGTCCTTCTAAGGCCCTGCTGCTAGCCCCGGCCCTCTAGCTGCCTGAAGCCACTCACTGGACTCCCATGATTACTCGGCTACGCATGCCTCTCCCTAACGTCAATATGCCTTGTCCAATGCTGTTTTGGTTAGTGTTTATTGCCTTATTTCACTGTAGAGCCTCTAGCCCTGCTCAATATGCCTTAGTGAACACTTTAATTCCACCTCCAATACAGTCAGTGACATCACCTGGTTTAAATGATATTCCTAGAGACATTATCTCTTTCATCGTCACTCTATGCACAGGTTTACCCCCACTGTATTCGCATCCTACCATACTCTTGTCTGTACATTATACCTTGAATCTATTCTACCGCGCCCAGAAATCTGTTCCTTTAACTCTCTGTTCCGAACGTACTAGGCGACCAGTTCTTTTAGCCTTTAGCCGTACCCTTATCCTAATCCTCCTCTGTTCCTCTGGTGATGTGGAAGTTAACCCAGGCCCTGCAGTGCCTAGCTCCACTCCTATTCCCCAGGCGCTCTCATTTGTTGACTTCTGTAACCGTAAAAGCCTTGGTTTCATGCATGTTAACATTAGAAGCCTCCTCCCTATGTTTGTTTTATTCACTGCCCTTGCACCCTCTGCCAACCTGGATGTCCTAGTCATGTCTGAATCCTGGCTCAGGAAGACTACCAAAACCCTGAAATTTCCATCCCTAGCTATAAAATTTTACGACAAGATAGAACTGCCAAAGGGGGCGGAGTTGCAATCTACTGCAGAGATAGCCTGCAGAGTTCTGTATTACTAATCAGGTGTGTACCCAAACAATTCAAGCTTCTACTTTTAAAAATCCACCTTTCCAGAAACAAGTCTCTCACCGTTGCCACTTGCTATAGGCCACCCTCTGCCCCCAGCTGTGCCCTGGACACCATATGTGAACTGATTACCCCCCATCTATCTTCCGAGCTCGTGCTGCTAAGTGACCTAAACTGGGACATGCTTAATACCCTGGCCATCCTACAATCTAAGCTTGATGCCCTCAATCTCACACAAATTATCAATGAACCCACCAGGTACAACCCCAAATCTGTACACACGGGCACCCTCACAGATATCATCCTAACCAACTTGCCCTCCAAATATACCTCTACTGTTTTCAACCAAGATCTCAGCGATCACTGCCTCATTGCCTGCATCCGTAATCGGTCCATGGTCAAACGACCACCCCTCATCATTGTCAAACGCTCCATAAAACACTTCAGCGAGCAGGCCTTTCTAATCCACCTGGCCCGGGTATCCTGAAAGGATATTGACCTCATCCCGTCAGTAGAGGATGCCTGGTCATTCTTTAAAAGTGCCTTCCTCACCATCTTAAATATGCATGCCCCTTTCAAAAATTGTAGATCCAGGAACAGATATAGCCCTTGGTTCTCTCCAGACCTGACTGCCCTTGACCAGCACAAAAACATCCTGTGGCGTTCTGCATTAGCATTGAATAGCCCCCGTTATATGCAACTTTTCAGGGATGTTAGGAACCAATATACACAGGCAGTTAGGAAAGCTAAGGCTAGCTTTTTCAAGCAGAAATTTGCATCCTGTAGCACAAACTCAAAAAAGTTTTGGGACACTGTGAAGTCAATGGAGAATAGCTGCCCACTGCACCGAGGCTAGGAAACACTGTCACCACCGAATAATCAATCAATCAATCAATCAAGTTTATTTTATATAGCCCTTCGTACATCAGCTAATATCTCGAAGTGCTGTACAGAGACCCAGGCTAAAACCCCAAACAGCTAGAATGCAGGTGTAGAAGCACGGTGGCTAGGAAAAACTCCCTAGAAAGGCCAAAACCTAGGAAAAAACCTAGAGAGGAACCAGGCTATGAGGGGTGGCCAGTCCTCTTCTGGCTGTGCCGGGTGGAGATTATAACAGAACTATGCCAAGATGTTCATAAGTGACAAGCATGGTCAAATAATAATCATGAATAATTTTCAGTTGGCTTTTCATAGCCGATCATTAAGAGTTGAAAAACAACAGGTCTGGGACAGGTGGCGGTTCCATAACCGCAGGCAGAACAGCTGAAACCGGAACAGCAGCAAGGCCAGGCGGACTGGGGACAGCAAGGAGCCACCACGCCCGGCAGTCCCGACGTATGGTCCCAGGGCTCAGGTCCTCCGAGAGAAAGAAAGAGAGAAGGAGAAAATTAGAGAGAGCCAAGATTTTCTAAATGTTCATAAATGACAAGCATGGTCAAATAATAATCAGGAATAAATCTGTTGGCTTTTCATAGCCAATCATTAAGAGTTGAAAACAGCAGGTCTGGGACAGGTAGGGGTTCCGTAACCGCAGGCAGAACAGTTGAAACTGGAATAGCAGCAAGGCCAGGCGGACTGGGGACAGCAGGGAGTCGCCATGCCCGGTAGTCCTGACGTATGGTCCTAGGGCTCAGGTTCTCAGAGAGAGAGAAAGAAAGAGAGAACGAGAGAATTAGAGAAAGCATACTTAAATTCACACAGGACACTGGATAAGACAGGAGAAGTACTCCAGGTATAACCAACTGACCCTAGCCCCCCGACACAAACTACTGCAGCATAAATACTGGAGGCTGAGACAGGAGCGGTCCGGAGACACTGTGGCCCCATCCGAAGATACCCCCGGACAGGGCCAAATAGGGAGGATATAACCCCACCCACTTTGCCAAAGCACAGCCCCCGCAACACTGGAGGGATATCTTCAACCACCAACTTATAATCCTGAGACAAGGCCGAGTATAGCCAACAAAGATCTCCACCACAGCACAAACCAAGGGGGGGCGCCAACCCAGACAGGAAGATCACGTCAGTAACTCAACCCACTCAAGTGACGCACCCCTCCCAGGGACGGCATGAAAGAGCACCAGTAAGCCAGTGACTCAGCCCCTGTAATGGGGTTAGAGGCAGAGAATCCCAGTGGAGAGAGGAGAACCGGCCAGGCAGAGACTATAATTGAGAATTTCAATAAGCATTTTTCTACGGCTGGCCATGCTTTCCACCTGGCTACCCCTACCCCGGCAACAGCTCTGCACTCCCCACAGCTACTTGCCCAAGCCTCCCCAATTTCTCCTTCACCTAAATCCAGATAGCTGGACCCTTACAAATCAGCCGGGCTAGACAATCTGGACCCTCTCTTTCTAAAATGTCCTCCCGAAATTGTTGCAACCCCTATCACTAGCCTGTTCAACCTCTCTTTCGTATTGTCTGAGATTCCCAAAGATTAGAAAGCTGCAGCGGTCATCCCCCTTTTCAAAGGGGGAGACACTCTAGACCCAAACTGCTACAGACCTATATCTATCCTACCCTGCCTTTCTAGGTCTTCGAAAGCCACGTTAACAAACAGATTACCGATCATTTCGAATCTCACCGTACCTTCTCCGCTATGCAATCTGGTTTCAGAGCTGGTCATGGGTGCACCTCAGCCACGCTCAAGGTCCTAAATTATATCATAACCGCCATCGATAAGAGACATTACTGTGCAGCTGTATTCATCGACCTGGCCAAGGCTTTCGACTCTGTCAATCACCACATTCTTATTGGCAGACTCAACAGCCTTGGTTTCTCAAATTATTGCCTCGCCTGGTTTACCAACTACTTCTCTGATAGAGTTCAGTGTGTCAAATCGGAGGGCCTGTTGTCCGGACCGCTGGCAGTCTCTATGGGGGTGCCACATGGTTCAATTCTCAGGCCGACTCTTTTCTCTGTATACATCAATGATGTCGCTCTTGCTGCTGGTGATTCTCTGATCCACCTCTACGCAGATGACACCATTCTATATACTTCTGGCCCTTCGTTGGACACTGTGTTAACTAACCTCCAGACGAGCTTCAATACTCTCCTTCCGTGGCCTCCAACTGCTCTTAAATGCAAGTAAAAGTAAATGCATGTGCTTCAACCGATCACTGCCCACACCTGCCCGCCCGTCCAGCATCACTACTCTGGACGGCTTCGACTTAAAATATGTGGATAGCTACAAATATCTAGGTGTCTGGTTAGACTGTAAACTCTCCTTCCAGACTCACATTAAGCATCTCCAATCCAAAATCAAATCTAGAATCGGCTTCCTATTTCGCAACAAAGCATCCTTCACTCATGCTGCCAAACATACCCTCGTAAAACTGACCATCCTACCGATCCTCTACTTCAGGCGATGTCATTTATAAAATAGCCTCCAAAACTCTACTCAACAAATTGGATGCAGTCTATCACAGTGCCATCCGTTTGGTCACCAAAGCCCCATATACTACCCACCACTGCGACCTGTACGCTCTCGTTGGCTGGCCCTCGCTTCACTCTCGTCCCCAAACCCACTGGCTCCAGGTCATCTACAAGTCTCTGCTAGGTAAAGCCCCGCCTTATCTCAGCTCACTGGTCACCATAGCAGCACCCACTCGTAGCACGCGCTCCAGCAGGTATATCTCACTGGTCATCCCCAAAGCCAGTTCATCCTTTGGCCGCCTTTCCTTCCAGTTCTCTGCTGCCAATGACTGGAACGAACTGCAAAAATCACTGAAGCTGGAGACTCATATCTCCCTCACCTAGCTTTAAGCACCAGCTGTTTGAGCAGCTCACAGATCACTGCACCTGTATATAGCCAATCTGTAAACAGCCCATCCAACTACCCCATCCCCATACTGTATTTATTTATTTATCTTGCTCCTTTGCACCCCAGTATCTCTACTTGCACATTCATCTTCTGCACATCTACCATTCCAGTTTTTAATTGCTATATTGTAATTACTTCACCACCATGGCCTATTTATTCCCTTAATTCCCTTATCCTACCTCATTTGCACTCACTGTTTATTAACTTTTTGTTTTCTTTCTTCTACTGTATTGTTGACTGTATGTTTGCTTATTCCATGTGTAACACTGTTGTTGTATGTGTCAAACTGCTTTGCTTTATCTTGGACAGGTCGCAGTTGCAAATGAGAACTTGTTCTCAACTAGCCTACCTGGTTAAATAAAGGTGAAATTAATAAAAATAAATAAATACAAATATACTAACCATATATTATTTAGCCACTATGTTCTACAAAAGTACTTATTTATAGTCCAGTACTACTGAACTATTTCGTATAGTAACTCTAATTTGTAGTCATTAGTATTAGAAACGAAAGTGTTCTAGAATTAAATGTGTTCCTTACCAGGTAACTTCCCCAATAAAGGAAACACTTGAGTAAATGAGGGGTACAAAGTATATAGAAAGCAGGTGCTTCCACACAGGTGTGGTTCCTTAGTTAATTAAGCAATTCAGTTTCCACCACCATCAAAACACCAAATTGTGAAATTTCTCGTGGAAGAATGGTGTCGCATCCTTCCAATAGAGTTCCAGACACTTGCAGAATTCATGCCAAGGTGCATTGAAGTTGTTCTGGCTCGTGGTGACCCAAACGCCCTACTAAGACACTATGTAGGTGGTTACTTTATTTGAGCAATTACCTGTATAACAACTGATGAACAGCGTGTCTTTACAGTAGACAACCTGTACTGCCTGCCGGCTCAGCCCTGAGGTGTGAGGCTGTGGCAAGTGCGGTGGGGAAAGAGAGAGAGAGAGAGAGAGAGAGAGGAGGAGACGGAGAGAGAGATATAGAGGGAGAGAGATATTGAGTTGAGGTCAGGCTGTGTGTGGGCACTGCTAAAGGAATAATAATCACCTCTCTCTCGACCGTTCCCATAAAACAGAGTGCTAGAGAGAGAGGTGGAACAAGAATGAGGGAGAGAAAGTATAGAGGGATGGAGAGAAAATATTAGAAAAATACAGGAGACATGATAATAGCCAAGAAAATAAACAATGTATTTCATGCAAATGTGAAAACCTTTGCAGTACTGTAGTATTATCCTCATTATCCCGCATTTCATTCCTTCTTTTTAGTCCCATTCCAGCTAGTTCTTATTCCTAACCAGTATACCTTCTTAAAAGTAGCGTGATTCACCTTTCAGGGGCTTTGAGGGTACACAGGGGCCTTTATGAAGCCAAGGACACAGGGCTGAGTCAGTGTCTGTGTGAGTAGCGCTTAGTGTGTGCGCGTGAGCAGAGTCTGTGAGCAGGCAGAGTGTGTTGGATTTGAGCTATGTGTGTGCGTGGGTGTGTGTATTACAGCGTTTGTGAGACTGTGTGTGTGTTAGTGTCCAGTTGGTGCGGCAGCTGTGTGATGGCAGTCTGTGAACACGGTCCAGTGGCTCCTCAGTTGGTGTCTTCTCTGGCTCGTCACACTGTGTGCCAGCCCAAACCGGCCTGCCCGCTCTGCCCCGCTAAGGGACTCTAGAGGAGAACACTCTCCCCAGCAAACCAAAATTGGTTCTGTGAAAGTTCCCAGAACATTCGTTAGGTTGCAGAAATTGTTCTCATGACACAAAAACTGTCCAGTCGTGGTAATGATTATAGAATGATTGTATAAAACATTCACCTGATGTTACAAGAAGGTTCTCAGAACACATTTCATATATTTTTTAAAGGTTCCCAGAATGTTTCATTGCGTTGTGGGAACAGTCTGGTGCAAACATTGTGGGGACATCACAAAATATACACTATATATACAAAGTATGTGGAAACCCCTTCCAATTAGTGGATTCGGCTATTTCAGCCACAGCCATTGCTGACAGGTGTATAAAATCGAGCACACAGCCATGCAATCTCCATAGACAAACATTGGCAGTAGAATGGCCTTACTGAAGAGCTCAGTGACTTTCAACATGGCATCGCCATAGGATGCCACCTTACCAACAAGTCAGTTCGTCAAATTTCTGCCCTGCTAGAGCTGATTAACTGTAAGCGCTGTTATTGTGAAGTGGAAACGTCTAGGAGAAACAACAGCTCCGCCGCGAAGTGGTAGGCCACACAAGCTCGCAGAACGAGACCGCCGAGTGCAGAAGCGCGTAGCACGTAAAAATTGTCTGTCCTCGGTTGCAACACTCACTACCGACTTCCAAACACAAAAAGTTATCCGGATGATTCTGCTATCGTACTTTTAGGGTGCAAAAAGAATGTTCCCAAAACATATTTAATCAATTCTTTAAGTGTTCCCGGAATGTTTTATTAGGTTATGGAAACATTCTGGTGGGAACATTGTTAGGTTTAGTTAGGTTAAACAGGACATTCTCTTAATGTTGTAAGAATGACGTCATTTTACCTTGTCTTTGAGGTCCTCAGAACATTTCAAGAACATGTTAAATTTAAGTTTTACCTAATATTGCCACAACATTCTCAGTGTGCAAATTTGTAGTTCCTTAAAGCAGATTGTAATACATTTCTCTCCAGGTGTACAGTAATGGCAATTCGCATTTGAGGACTTTATTGTAGGTGATATAGAGAGACATGGCATTTCAATTTCATTCACCTGACATTTGAACATACGAATACAACCATATTTTTTACACTTTGTATGTTGACAGGCTGCACATGTGGGGTTTGAACTTGCAGTGTTTGGTTCCCTAGCCAGATCATTAACCCTCTGTGCCATCAGGGGATAGCTGTGGCCGTGTGTTATTTTTTATTGTTGTCAAATATGGTTAATCGGGACACAGAACAGTTATTAAAATGTTCCCATCCTCTTCATATGCTGTGTACTTGTAACACTGTATTTTATGATTTTCTTTCTTCATCACGTGTTGAAAGTCTTATGAAATGTGATCTTGAAATTGAGAAATGGTAATAATAAAAAAAACTATATCCAACTAAAATCACATGATGAAGAAAGAAAATCATAAAAGTGCACAGCGTTTGAAGAGGATGGGAACATTTTAATGACTTAGAAATTGAGTTCTGTGTCCTGATTGACCATATTTAACTGAGGACACAATATACAAGGCCACGCAGAGGGTTAATTATCTGACTGCAGTTCCAGACATTGCAGGTTCAATCCCACATATTCTGAAACCGTATTTCAAAACAGAAGTTGAAGCTAAGATATACTCTACTAAAAGCAAGGTTGTCTTTATTTCGTCCATTTCCTTCAGAATTGCGGAATTTAGAGCAACTGTAAAAAATAAAAGACGCTTGATATGGTCTTATGTTTCATGATCTGAAAAGAAAAAGTGATCCTAGACCAGCACTCATAGTCTTCGGTACCTTTATAAATATGGGCCCCAGAAGTATGCAGCATATACATGTATATTGTGTGAACATCAATGGAGTATTATGTTAAAACCAAAACAAATACGCTATGAACGTCATAGAAACTGACTTCTTTCTATCTAACAGCATGAAAGGCATGTCCTGTGTAACCTAACTTAAACATTGTATGAATATCATCACAGTTGAGCATATCTAGTGTGTTTTGGGAACTTATCTCTTGTGATGTTCCCACACTGTTCCCACAACCTAATGAAATGTTCTGGAAACCTTTTTAAAGGACTCACAGGCTATTTTGTCAACATTCTTGCAATATCAAATAAATGTTTGGTGCACCCTGATACAAACATCTGCATGTCAGCACAGCTGGACAGTTTCTGCATTTTGAGAACATATATCTTGTCATGTCCCCACAATGTTACCACAACACAATGAAACCTTTTAAAGATCAGACAAAATGTGTTCTTGGAACGTTCTTGTAACGTCAGCTGAATGTTTTTTGCACCCTAAAATAAACATTGTAGAATCAAATCAAATCGAATTGGTCACATACACATATTTAGCAGATGTTATTGCTGGTGTAGCAAAATGCTTGTGTTCCTAGCTCCGACAGTGCAGTAGTATCTGACAGTGCAGTAGTATCTAAAACATTTCACAACAATGCACACAACTCTAAAAGTAAAAGAATGGAATTAAGAAATATATAAATATTAGATTGAGCAATGTCGGAGTGGCATTGACTAAAATACAGTAGAATAGAATACAGTATATACATATGAGATGAGTAAAGCAGTATGTAAACATTATTTAAACATTAGTGACTAGTGTTCATTATTAAAGTGGCCAGTGATTCCAAGTACAGTATATAGGGATATATAGCAGTATATAGGGATATATATATATATATATATATATATATATATATATATATATATATATATATATATATATATATATATATATATATATATATATATCTATCCAAGTCAATCACACTTCTGTGAAATCAAACTGTCCACTTAGGAAGCAACACTGATTGACAATAAATGTCACATGCTGTTGTGCAAATGGAATAGACAAAAGGTGGAAATTATAGGCAATTAGCAAGACACCCCCAATAAAGGAGTGATTCTGCAGGTGGTGACCACAGACCACTTCTCAGTTCCTATGCTTCCTGGCTGATGTTTTGGTCACTTTTGAATGCTGGCGGTGCTCTCACTCTAGTGGTAGCATGAGACGGAGTCTACAACCCACACAAGTGGCTCAGGTAGTGCAGCTCATCCAGGATGGCACATCAATGCGAGCTGTGGCAAGAAGGTTTGCTGTGTCTGTCAGCGTAGTGTCCAGAGCATGGAGGCGCTACCAGGAGACAGGCCAGTACATCAGGAGACGTGGAGGAGGCCGTAGGAGGGCAACAACCCAGCAGCAGGACCGCTACCTCCGCCTTTGAGCAGGAGGAGCACTGCCAGAGCCCTGCAAAATGACCTCCAGCAGGCCACAAATGTGCTGGGTTGTTGCCCTCCTACGGCCTCCTCCACGTCTCCTGATGTACTGGTCTGTCTCCTGGTAGCGCCTCCATGCTCTCGACACTACGCTGACAGACACAGCAAACCTTCTTGCCACAGCTCGCATTGATGTGCCATCCTGGATGAGCTGCACTACCTGAGCCACTTGTGTGGGTTGTAGACTCCGTCTCATGCTACCACTAGAGTGAGAGCACCGCCAGCATTCAAAAGTGACCAAAACATCAGCCAGGAAGTATAGGAACTGAGAAGTGGTCTGTGGTCATCACCTGCAGAATCACTCCTTTATTGGGGGTGTCTTGCTAATTGCCTATAATTTCCACCTTTTGTCTATTCCATTTGCACAACAGCATGTGAAATTTATTGTCAATCAGTGTTGCTTCCTAAGTGGACAGTTTGATTTCACAGAAGTGTGATTGACTTGGAGTTACATTGTGTTGTTTAAGTGTTCCCTTTATTTTTTTGAGCAGTGTATATATATATATAGCAGCATCTAAGGTCCAGGGTTGCGTAACCGGGTGGAAGCCGGCTAGGGATGGCTATTTATCAGTCTGATGGCCTTGAGATAGAAGCTGTTTTCTTGACTTCGCCTTCTGGATGATAGCGGGATGAACAGGCCGTGGCTCGGGTCATTGATGTCCTTGATAATCTTTTTGGCCTTCCTGTGACATCGGGTGCTGTAGGGGTCCTGGAGGGCAGGTAGTTTGCCCCCGGTGATGCGTTGGGAAGACCGCACCACCCTCTGGAGAGCCCTGCGGTTGTGGGTGGTGCAGTTGCCGTACCAGACGGTGATACAGCCCGACAGGATGCTCTCTATTGTGCATCTGTAAAAGTTTGTAAGGGTTTTAGGGGCCAAGCCGAATTTCTTCAGCCTCCTGAGGTTGAAGGGGCGCAGTTGAATCATCTGCACAACTGGACAGTTTTGGTGTTTTGGGAGCATATCTTTTGTGAAGTTTCCACCAGACTGTTCCCATAACCTAATGAAACACCTTTTAAAGAACAGATGTGTTGTAGGAACGTTCTTGCAACATCAGGCAAATGTTTTATACAACCATACACACTTTTGGGGAATGTTCTGTTGTGGTTGTTACGCAACATTTTTGAATGTTAGGGGAACATTACAAGATATTTAATCTAAAACATTGTTGATAAATAGATTTGATGGGATGTTATCATCCTAATGTTAACTTAATTGGAAACGTAGCTAATGTTTGTGGAATGTTCCTGGTTTGCTGGGTCTACTGCTCCCTCCAGCAGCCTTAAAGACACAGTATACACAGGAGACACAGGAGATGTAGTTACACAGGCACGTTGTGTGTGTGTGTGTGTGTGTGTGTGTGTGTGTGTGTGTGTGTGTGTGTGTGTGTGTGTGTGTGTGTGTGTGTGTGTGTGTGTGTGTGTGTGTGTGTCACGTGTGACATGTGCGGGTGTTGTGCGGGTGTGTCACGTGTGACATGTGCGGGTGTTGTGCTCCTCTGTGTATTTTGTGTGTTCTGCTCTGTGCACTGCTCTTGCTAACGGGTACACTGGTGTGTGTGTGTGTGTGTGTGTGTGTGTGTGTGTGTGTGTGTGTGTGTGTGTGTGTGTGTGTGTGTGTGTGTGTGTGTGTGTGTGTGTGTGTGTGTGTGTGTGTGTGTGTGTGTTCTGCTCTGCTCTGCTCTGCTCTGTTGCTGGCTGGGGCTGTCACTTGGGATGTTCTCTCAGTTCATCACTCCTAAACCCTATTTGCTATTCAAACGGTTATTACAGTGACCGCGGTCAATAACCGTCATACATAACTCCATGACCGTCACATTCCTAATTTGGACCCACGATCCGCAGTGAAATGGCAGATGTGCGATAGCTGCCGGGCCTGCCTCCTCAGCAAGCACCGCAGGATGCATACAGAAACGCAGTGCAGTGCTGCAGTCAAACTGGCCCCTCAAGCTCCCTGTACAGTACAGTAGCATACAGCACTGTGTGTCTCTGCATGCCTTAGTGAGTGTGTATAGTATATTTTACATTCAGTTTAATATTATTGTGTATAACTTGTTTACCAACCACACTATCCTCGTCTTTAAAGCTGAAACGTTTTGATTGAAGCGTTTTATCTGCAGGATCCAGGCGTGTGTTGGGAGTGGAGGTAGAGTAGAGACTAGCAGTACTGTGATTGCTCGTGCTATTTGCTCCATCATACTGTGGGTTGAGAGGAGACTCACAGCAGGGACTGAAACGGTCACACTGGCGTCAGATAACAGTGGGAAACAGGACAGGACAGGACAGCCTTCTCACCCAGACAGAAATATAGACACTACAGTGCACTGGTACTGCTCACATCTAAAACAAACTGATTTGCCCTTTTTCGTATGATATAGCCTACCGTATTTCCTTCAGCCCTTGGCAGTTGAATATGAACAATTTATCAAAGGTGTTGTCGACTGTGAGTGACGCGTTTGTTAAGCCTATTTGACATTAACCTCCTGAACTTTGTCTGTCAAATCAATCATCCATGACCTTTTCATCTGATGCTGCCCCCAGGAAGGCTAGGATGGTGCAACATTCACAATATTACTGGAGCTCCTCAGCCATGCTTGGATGCTATGGGAAATTATCTACCTCTCTACTAAATAGTCTATGGGCTTATTTAGAATTGGCAAAGCTCTCTTTCTCACTATTTGTCCTATATTAACAGAGTAACATGAGTAAAAACTTTGTTGCTCTGAGACTTTTAAGCCTCAAGCATTGCTTTATATTAATGTCCATAAAGATATATCTCAATCAACCCACACTATTGATGTGATGATCCCTTACTTTTATGCATGGGCTGTCACTCCTTCCTTCCCAACCACTCACAAAGCTGGGCTTTAATTTTGATAAGCAATTCAATTATTTCTCTTTCTTCTTTTTTTTTCTCCCCTACTGCAGTTGTCATAGAAACAGAGACCTGTAGTGATAGTGTGAGATATCCAGTCTATCCCCTTAGCATAGCGATTTATCACCCAGACTGAGGTTAGAAGGGGCGGTGTGTGTGTGTACTGTAATGGAAAACTGTAATTTATACGGTAATTTTAGGTATTAGCATCAATAAAAAAAACGTTGAAATGTTTTACTGCAGCATACTATGTTATGGTGCGTTGTGGGAAAATAGCTGTATTTCGAACTGTAATTCTACCCCACAGATTACAGTATCGTATCTTTGGAGCGCCATAAACCTTTTGACCACTAGTGAGTGCATGGTATTGTTGTGTCTGGCTAATTAACATATTTTGAGGCGTGCCTTGTAAGAGGCTATATTTGTTGAACCCGTGAGTGAGATAGCTTTAACTCTTATGTGGTAAGAGTGCCACATCAATTTAACATGTATAGGGGACAGATTGAATTAGCAGCTAGTCTTAAATGGTTGAGCATTTTGCCAAGTCCTTTTGATCTGTTTTGCCCTGTAGGCACTGCCGGTTTGAAGTCTTTGCAGATATGAAACAACTCCTAGTTTATTTTTTTATTTATTTAATTTATTTAACCTTTGTTTAACTTGGCAAGTCAGTTAAGAACAAATTCTTATTTTCAATGACGGCCTAACATTGGGTTAACTGCCTTGTTCAGGGGCAGAACGACAGACTTTTACCTTGTCAGCTCGGGGATTCGATCCAGCAACCTTTCGGTTACTGGCCAAATGCTCTAACCACTAGGCTACAAAACCAACTTTATTAGAGGTTTGAAAAATAGCTTCTATTTGCCTCAACATTCCATGACATACACTAAGGCATTGTTGGCAGAATAGATGGATGCAGTTCAATGCATGATTAATATAATTCACCAATTTATTAGTTGATAGTCCAAAAAATATTGCAATCAGTTTGTAAATCACAGCTGTCCTGGTACATTGTTTGCTTCCTCCATTCGGGATGCACTGTTTCAGTTTCAATGGCTCAATATTTTGGACAGCAACTGACAAATGTAACTAAGGCTGGGAATGTCAATACAATCAAACTAGCAAGGGCAATGATCACAAGTCAGCCATAACATGGCTAATAGGCTAGTGTATCTATTTACAGTACCAGTCAAAAGTTTTTACTACTTTCTACATTGTAGAATAATAGTGAAGACATGAAAACTATAAAACAACACATATGGAATCATGTAGTAACCAAAAAAGTGTTTAACAAATCAAAATATATTTGATATTTGATATTCTTCAAAGTAGCCACCCTTTGTCTTGATGACAGCTTTGCACACTCTTGGCATTCTCTCAACCAGCTTCATGAGGTAGTCACCTGGAATGCATTTCAATTAAAAGGTGTGCCTTGTTAAGTTAATTTGTGGAATTTCATTCCTTCTTAATGCATTTGTGCCAATCAGTTGTGTTGTGAGAAGGTAGCGGTGGTATACAGAAGATAGCCCTATTTGGTAAAAGAGCAAGTCCATATTATGGCAAGAACAGTTCAAATAAGCAAATAGAAACCGTCCATCATTACTTTAAGACATGAAGGTCAGTCAATGCGGAAAATGTCAAGAACTTTGAAAGTTTATTCAAGTGCCTTCGCAAAAACCATCAAGTGCTATGATGAAACTGGCTCTCATGAGGGCCGCCACAGGAAAGGAAGACCCAGAGTTACCTCTGCTGCAGAGGATAAGTTCATTAGAATTACCAGCCTCAGAAATTGCAGGCCAAATAAAGGCTTCACGGAGTTCAAGTAACATACACATCTCAACATCAACTGTTCAGAGGAGACTACGTGAATCAGGCCTTCATGGTGGAATTGCTGCAAAGAAACCACTACTAAAGGACACCAATAAGAAGAAGAAACTTGCGTGGGCCAAGAAACACAATCAATGGACATTAGACCGGTGGAAATCTGTCCTTTGGTCTGATGAGTCCAAATTTTAGATTTTTGGTTCCAACCGCCGTGTTTTTGTGAGACGCAGAGTAGGTGAACAGATGATCTCCGCATGTGTGGTTCCCACCGTGAAGCATGGAGGAGGAGGTGTGATGGTGTGGGGGTGCTTTGCTGGTGACACTGTCTGTGATTTATTTAGAATTCAAGGCACACTTAACCAGCATGGCTGCTACAGTGAAACGCGACCCAATCTGGTTTGGGCTTAGTGGGACTATCATTTGTTTTTCAACAGGACAATGATCCAAAACACACCTCCAGGCTGTGTAAGGGCTATTTGACCAAGACGGAGCGTGATGGAGTGCTGTATCAGATGACCTGGCCTCCACAATCACCCTACCTCAACCCAATTGAGATGGTTTGGGACTGAAGAGTGAAATAAAAGCAGAGCCTAACATTAGCAAGCTAGCTCTCTCTGGAGATGTTCGATCGGGTTCTGGCTGGGCCACTCAAGGACAGAGACTTGTCCCGAAGCTACTCCTGCATTGTCTTGGCTGTGTGCTTAGCGTCGTTGTCCTGTTGGAAGGTGAACCTTCGCCCCCAGTCTGATGTCCTGAGCACTCTGGAGCAGGTTTTCATCAAGGATATCTCTGTACTTTGCTTCATTCATCTTTCTCTCTCCTGACTAGTCTCCCAATCAATTTTAGATTAAGGCTGTAATGTAACAAAACGTGAAAAAAGTGAAGGGGTCTGAATACTTTTCGAATGCACTGTAGCATTTCTCTTGCGTTCACAAATTCACTCTGGCTATTTATTCCAATTTCAGAGTACTCTCATCTGAGTGTGCCAGAGCGCAGAATAACTTATTCATTTACGAACGTGCAACACCTACTGAATATTACCCGTGTCAGTAGACGTAGGCAAAGAAAGTAATAGTTAGTCTCGAACACTCTAGGTAACATAAATCTCATTGTTTATCTGTGCAATTTTGACAGCCAACTAGCTGAAAAAGTTTGAGAGGGTTTATCTAATGTTCTTTCGTTAGTTTTGAGCTCATTTTTCTCTGGCTAGCATTAGTTGTTGATCTTTTTGTTGTTGAGAGAGAGACTACCTTTTCATGGTTGTTTGATCAATAGGACTGTAAAGTTCCCAAATGTAAGAGTACTCCCAAGTGGTATTGACATATTTGCAGAAATCCATTCAGGTGTATTTTCTATTTTTTGGAGAATGCTTTCTAAAGATCTAAAGTTGCACTGTTGCAACTGCCTGTAAACACACAGGCCTGTTCAAAGTGAATGATGGCAGGCCTGTGATGCAAATAAAGGCCTAATGTAGCTCTGAGTGGCTATGACGCACCCAGTCTGCATAGACTCTGGTCCTGGACGAGACAGATGTTTTTATTCTATTTTATTTCCTGCCGTGTCTATTAATTGTCCAAACACACGGCCGCTTTCCAATAATATATTGCTATAGAATCTTCCCAAATTCCTTAGTATACGTAATATTCTTCCAGGGGGTGTATATGAACAGATTTTAATAAGATTTTTATGTTGCTAAAATGCTGTCAGGTCCACTGTAAGGCCTCTAAGTGCAAGTGAAATAAATGTGTAAACACTTTACCTAGCAGTCAACCTGTTTGCACCGATCCCTTGTAATTGTGAAATACAAACCCCTGCCCTCAATGCATTTAATTTATTCATCCAGTCATTCATTCCGATTACGGTAGCATTTACTTTTTTTACTGTATAATATTGTCAATTGTACAGTATTGTAATGTGTGTCATTACAAAGTACTTGCTTTGATACTGTATATATATTACAGTAGGTGTACTATTAGAAGTGACGGAACAAGACGGAACTGCTCTTCCTCCCGGGGAAAGGCCTGCCCGCTCAGACCTCTCCATCACCGTTGACAACTCCACAGTTTCACCCTCCCAGAGTGCAAAGAACCATGGCGTGATCCTGGACAACGCCCTGTCATTCTCAGCAAACATCAAAGCAGTGACCCTCTCCTGCAGGTTCATGCTCTACAACATCAGTAGAGTACGACTCTAGTACTTCACACAGGAAATGGCTCAGGTCCTAATCCAGGCACTTGTCCTCTCCCGTCTGGACTACTGCAATTAGCTGTTGGCTGGGCTCCCTGCTTGTGCCATAAAACCCCTGCAACTATCCAGAACGCAGAAGCCCACCTGGTTTTCAACCTTCCCAAGTTCTCTCATGTCACCCTGCTCTTCCACACACTCCACTGGCTTCTAGTTGAAGCTTGCATCTACTACAAGAACATGGTGCTTACCTATGGAATAGCAAGAGGAACTGCCCCTCCCTACCTTCAGGCTATGCTCAAACCCTACACCCCAACCCGAGCACTCCGTTCTTCCACCTCAGGTCTCTTGGCCCTCCTACCCCTAAGGGACGACAGCTCCCACTCAGTCCTTCTCTGTCCTGGCACCCCAATGGTGGAATCAGCTTCCTCCTGAAGCTAGGACAGCAGAGCCCTTGCCCATCTTCCAAAAACATCTGAAACCCTATCTTCAAACAGTATATTACATAATCCTCCTCCTCACCTTGAACGCCGCCTCCCCAAATAAAAATAACACTTAACCAGCACAAAGACAAAAAGTACAAAGATAACTTTTGATTGTCTTTTATTAAGATCCTATATATAACATTTCTAAATCAGCACACATAGCCATAGCCAACACACCATATATATTGTCCTTCCTCCATTAACCCTGTTTCCTTCCTTTATCCTAGTCCTTTATAAATGCTTCCTTCATCCATATTTCTTTATGCATCCATCTTTTCTTCCTTCATCCATATTTCTCTATGCATCCATCTTTTCTTCCTTCATCCATCCTTTCTTCCTTCATCCATATTTCTCTATGCATCCATCCTTTCTTCCTTCATCCATATTTCTCTATGCATCCATCTTTTCTTCCTTCATCCATCCTTTCTTCCTTCATCCATATTTCTCTATGCATCCATCTTTTCTTCCTTCATCCATCCTTTCTTCCTTCATCCATATTTCTCTATGCATCCATCTTTTCTTCCTTCATCCATCTTTTCTTCCTTCATCCATCTTTTCTTCCTTCATCCATCCTTTCTTCCTTCATCCATATTTCTCTATGCATCCATCCTTTCTTCCTTCATCCATATTTCTCTATGCATCCATCTTTTCTTCCTTCATCCATCCTTTCTTCCTTCATCCATATTTCTCTATGCATCCATCCTTTCTTCATCCATCCATATTTCTCTATGCATCCATCTTTTCTTCCTTCATCCATCTTTTCTTCCTTCATCCATCCTTTCTTCCTTCATCCATCCTATCTTCCTTCATCCATATTTCTTCATGCATCCATCCTTTCTTCCTTCATCCATATTTCTTCATGCATCCATCCTTTCTTCCTTCATCCATCCATATTTCTTTATGCACCCATCCTTTCTTCCTTCATCCATCCTTTCTTCCTTCATCCATATTTCTTCATGCATCCATCCTTTCTTCCTTCATCCTCTGTAATTTCTTCTGTACTTCTTTATTTTATAATTCAGCTAGAGTTACCATTAACGTTGTGTTGCAACTATAACTAATAGCCTAACAAATGAACAACTAAAAAATGTACAAAGACTTAACTTGATTGTCTTTATCAAGACATTGTCTATATCAACTTTCAAAATCAACACAAATAGCCATAGCCAACACGCCATCTATCTATTTTCCTTCCTCCATTAACCCTGTTTCATTTATTTAAAATGTTTCTTAATTCATCCTATCTGTTCTTACTTCTGTCTTTTCAACCTAATAAAAAGCTCCAAACATGTTTCCTGTGGTCATTTGCCAAGCCAAACAGCTGGCGGACTTTTTCCATGTCTATTTCATCCACTCTGTCCTGATGAATGTGACAGACTGCCTTCTTAGACCACTGAAACTCCTCTCGACTTCAGCAGAGGATGCAAGGAGAAACATTAGTATGCGAATGAGGGCTTCTACCTGGTCAAAGGAGACCGGTGGACCTCAGGCATCTGATTCCTGAGAACAGATGCAGCTTCTGTACTTGTTTTGTACTGGTATTGCATCTTGAACATGGCCAGCTGCACCTCAAGTGATCTCCTGTTCAACTCTGGATACTGGTCCACCACTGCAGCATCCATCTCCCCAGAGAGAAGAACTTCCTCCAGTTTAGTCTGACTTTCCAGGCCACCCTGTTTGAACCTCTCTGTTAGCTGCACATCAACTGTGTCAAGCACATTGAAGAGCTCAGCCCTGTAGAAATCCTCTGGGGATGTGAGTGAGTATGAAGCAGCATTTCCAGTGAAGCGCTTTGGATTACAGATGTGGGGCATCTGAATGGGCTGGATTTTGATCTTGGCAATCAACTCTGTTCCTCGGCTGTAGATCTGTTGAAATTGGCCCTCTGATCTCTTTGCCTTCAGGGTGGTCTTAACACAGTCCACTGCAGCGAGCATCCCAGCAAATGTCTCTATTCACATTTGTAAGGTGCGAATGAGGCACTCCAACTCTTCCATTAACTCATCTGCTACAAGGAGTCCTAGGACTGTGGTCCCCTTCTCAAATCTCTCAGCAATCCCCTTGCTGTTGTTTCTGTGTCTGATGAATCAGATGTGCTCATTTCCTCCAGGCTGAACAGCACAGACTCGTACTGACCTAGCAAAGAGCTCAGTGCTGGAGTCCTAACAGTCCACCTTGTTGGACACAAGGGCTTTAGGCTTGTGAATGACCCACACTCAGATGTCGCTATTTCCTTAAATGTTGTTTTGTATTTGCCTGACTGGTTGTGCAGGCAGCCCAGCTTGTGGAGCCACTTCAGGCCATCACGTCACAGCGGAAGATAAGCAGGCAGCCTGGGTGACTAGATTGACACTGTGAGGGCCACAATGCACATACAGAGCCAGTGGCTGCACTGCTCTCAGCCTAGCCTGTGTTCCTTTGATTTTCCCTGACATGTTCGCTGACATGTTCGCTGCACCATCATACGTTTGACCTGAAAGAGGCAAATTCAGGTGGAGTAGCACATCTGTGGCAACTTCTGCCAGGTTCTCTTCAGTTGCAAGGGAGACTTCATAAAAACCTACAAAGTCCTCAAGAGGCACTAGATCGGGAACCACGTAACGGAAACAGAATGACTCTTGTTCTATTCCCCCGACATCTTGTGTACCATCAATAATTATGGAGTACTGGAGCAGTGGTAGATGGTGGATTCTCTTTGTGATGTCTCTCACAATGCTATTGGCCAATATGCTCAGGATTTTGTTTTGGATTTGTGAGCTTCTATGATCCTGACTGAGTTTCAGCCATGAAGTGAGTACTGGAACATCTTCAGCTCTAACTTTCAGTAACTGGTACAGATTATCTTCGGTAGCTTCATGGCCCCTGAGAACTGATCCCTGACGTGCTAGAAGATGGACAGAACCTGCTACTTTCCTAAGGCAAGACCTTGCTTTGTTTAGCTCTCCAGCTCTTACTGTGTGAAGTTGGGTATCCACTGGCTTTGATTGGTGACAGCGAGTGGTAACGGCAACCTTGTGTGCATGGCTGCATGCACGTGAAGACAACTGGAATAAGGCACCGGATAAGTTTAGGAATCCAGAGTGCACAAATGCAGGATCTGCATTTTTTGCAAGAGGTGATTTCTTGCTTTTAATAGCTTTTGTGCAATTAAAGCACAACACTCCTTTCACAGTGGGAACATAGAGGAGCCACTGGAATTATTTGTACCACCTATCCAGAAACCGAAGTGTCTTGTTTGACAGCTTCTGGTCTACCACTAGTTTTGGGTTTGGCTGATATGGTGTGACGTGGACATTGGGGTCTACTTCCTCAGCCTCTCCTATGGGTTCTATTTCTTCAACTTCCCCTGGAGAGTCTACTGTCTCAACTTCCCCTGGAGAGTCTACTGTCTCAACTTCCCCTGGAGAGTCTACTGTCTCAACCTCCCCTGGAGTGTCTACTGTCTCAACCTCCCCTGGAGAGTCTACTGTCTCAACCTCCCCTGGAGTGTCTACTGTCTCAACCTCCCCTGGAGTGTCTACTGTCTCAACCTCCCCTGGAGAGTCTACTGTCTCAACCTCCCCTGGAGTGTCTACTGTCTCAACCTCCCCTGGAGAGTCTACTGTCTCAACCTCCCCTGGAGAGTCTACTGTCTCAACTTTTTGTAGTTCATTTTCAATACATTTGCTAACTTTTCTAAAAACATGTTTTCACTTTGTCATTATGGGGTATTGTGTGTAGATCAAAAAATACATTCCATCCATTTTTAATTTAGGTTGTAACACAACAAAATGTGGAATATGTCAAGGAGTATGATTGAATACTTTCTGAAGCCACTGTACATGGCATTTAAAAATTTTTTTTTACAGGTGTTACATAGAAAGAATATAGTTACATTATTTTATATAAATTACATCTGGATAGATAGTACAGATATGGTATACATTATATATCATTTTTTTTGTCGTAACTATTATAGAACATGGGCTTTTAAACCCATCCATCAGCTACTCTCATGATACTGTATGTTTTATTATTCGAAACTACTGAAAGGAGAGTAGTTTAATTCAATGATACTAATCATATTATTATATTCACCTCTGCCCCGTAAGAGACTTGTCTTCCCTGGCTGCCTGACCCTGCTGGGACCCCTGTCATCATCTGGTCACCATCCTAAGATGAGGCATGACAAATGATTCCTGTCGGGTGTACTGTCTGTGTGCCATAACAGTGAAGCCCACAACCCCCCAATATAAAGTACTTCAAATTATAACCCATCTCAAAAGCATAGACTGCATTCTAGATGCAAGACTGACAGTCCATTTCACACACATGATAGTTTTAAATATGGTCTAAACTAATCATATTTGGGGTTATGATAGTGTAAGACAGTTGTGCTATGCTTGTGGGGCATTTATACATTGATTCTATTCTTTGATAATATAATGGTTCAATGGTTGTATTTAGTTGATATTTTGCAAGTACAAGTTATAGTGAATGGGTAGGGTAGCTACAATGGAAAAGGTAGGGCAAGCATACAACTGTACAAAATCATCTTCTGCAGTTTTAATATGCTTGCCCTGCCTATTCCATAATTGTTAATTGTATGTATTTTACCACTAGCCATTGAGGACCAACATGTCTACCATAACCACTCTCATTGGCACTTATGTACAGACCCCTGTCACCATCTGATCCTGCTAAGATGAGGCAGGCATGACAAAGAATTACCTTGGTGTACACATGAATATTATTCAAGCATTGAATCAATGGTTCAATAATTGAAATTATTCCCAGATCCCAGACTGTGGCTTTAAACTTAAGCTTCTGTCATGTAGCTACTGTAGACCTACCCAATCAACTTAAAATTGTGTCCATTCATTGATATTGTTATAATATACTGCAAAATTCACCTGAGCTCCGTAGACTGGTCTTCCCTGGCTGTCTGACCCTGCTGGGACACCTGTCACCATCTGATCCTGCTAAGACATGATGAGCATAGTGTTGTGAACTGACTGTGCAGCTTGACAGTGAAGCCTGTAGAGCTGTTTATTACTATATCAGTGTGAAAAGTAGGGAATTAGCTAGGGAAACTGACAGATCAATAACGTTACATTGCTATACTGAATAATAAATCTCACATTGCAGTGAAAAAACATCAGAATATCGGTCTTCAATCGTTTGGCTGCTGGTTTCGTCTGGTTTGATGCAGGTCTAGTGTAATTGAGGCAAAAATAATAATTTTGGCAAGCTCTTGCACGCCGGTACATCAACTGGCGAAAGCTAGCCAAATTAATTTACTGTTGAAACGGGACAAAACAAAGGTTACAAAACAACATTTCCATACACACAACAGCAATTAGATAGTGCTATAATAATAGCCACCTCATATCGCCATCTGACAGATGGCTAGAGCTGAACTGGCTAAATTCATTTGACTCATTTGAGAGGGGATGAAACATTAGCTAATATCAGTCAACTAAAGGGTAGCCAGTATCTGCACTGCTTGCTTTTACAACTCAGAGAAAGAGTGCAACACATCCACATCGTCAGCAGCTGCATCTGTTCAACTGTCCCTTGCCAGTTCTAAGCCAGCCTTTCAGAAGCATTGCCTTCTCACAGCCTGTCCAAACGCTCTGTGGTGGTGTCCGGGCGGTTCTAAATCTAGCCGGCTGACACAGCCAGACAGCCTACCTGACCGCTCTGCTCTGAGGCATCCGCATGGTCCTTACACACACCGATGACGCTTTTTTTGTATCACAGGGCAATGATAAAACCGGGGGTGACAAAAATGCAGTTTAAGAATGTGGGGGTGACATGACCCCTGCCCCGTCCCCAGTGAAAGTTTTGCCCCTGTGTACTAATATTAAATACAGAATTTTACTTGCCACAGAGCTGCCTGTAAATTACTGTCAAATTCATGGTAACCCCTTAACTGTGTGTGTGTGTGTGTGTGTGTGTGTGTGTGTGTGTGTGTGTGTGTGTGTGTGTGTGTGTGTGTGTGTGTGTGTGTGTGTGTGTGTGTGTGTGTGTGTGTGTGTGTGTGTGGGGTAGATTGTTCTGGCCCTCACTGACGTAAAGGAGGATGAGTTTCGATTTGGTTTCACTGTGTCCGCAGGCTTAGGCTAGGAAGGCATATAATCCTTAATACTTTGTGAGGAGGGTTCCAGCCAGGCTTTGCTCAGGATCCCCATTTCATATTTGCCGAGTGGAGGGAGTGAAGTGGGGTGCTCAGAAGCATTCTGGAAGCACCGAAACTAACCCAATTTCCTGCTCCATTTCCCCCGCGCGTCCTATTCCATGGAGGACAGAGTTTACGACACAGCACACACACACACTGTCAAACCCCTGGCCAGAGGTCATGCCGAGGCAGTCAATGGTGAGCAGATTGTGCACTCGACAGCAAAGTGACTCCACACACTCAAAACATTTTAAAGTCACAAGATTAAAGAGTGTTGTAATTTTGTTTGGTTAGAGGAAGGAGCTGCTGCCAGTGTCTGGGCCCTCTGTGAAGTCCCAGTCTGGTCTCATCCAGTTTGCTGAGGTCCAGTGGCAGAACCTTACAAACCATATAGTCATAGAGCCATACAAACCGTCATCCTGATCTCATTGGATCCCTCAGGATATTTTATTTTCCCTCCCTTTTTAATGAGATTTTTAATTAGCATGTTATTTGTATAATGAGATCAGCAGGGTAGATGGTGTCTGGTGGAGGAGAGAGGGGAGCAGAGAACACTGGGTCTAACGCTGTTCAATAGACCGCCCTGGTTCCTCTTCAGTCATCACAGCAGGAGAGGGAGGAAAGATGATCGGAGGGGTGGAGTGGGGGAAAAGCGGATAAGAGGTAGGAAGGACTGGGGAAGGGGAGGAGAGGACAGAAGAGGAGATGAGAGGAAGGGTACAGGGTCCTGTGGAGGAGTAGAGAAAAGAGTAGGTTTACAACATGAACATAATCTGAAGCGGAAAAGTCTCTCCTCTCTTCTTTGCTCTCTCATTTCTTTCCTCGTGCCTTAACACTGACCTCTCCCCAGCCGGGATGAGCAGGATCAGGAAGCCAAGGCTGTGTGTGGTTGTGACTCCTGGCTTTATTACACGTCAGGCTTTTATAGGACAGGAAATACGGTCTGGCCTTCACCTAGTGTATAGTACCACTACAGGCTTCTCTCCATGATTTATGTCATCAGGGTTGCTGTGGCGTTCACTCTCTCTTTCTCTCTCTCACATCATTCCCCTCTTTTTCTCACCCTTCTCCTCACCCTCTTTTCTCTCTCTCTCTCTCATTCCCCCTCTCCTCCCCCCTCATCCCGTTCACTCTCTTTTCCAGTCAGATCTACTGTATAGAGAATGCTCATGGGCAGCTGGTTCGAGACCTTGACTTCAATCCCAACAAACAGTACTACCTGGCCAGCTGTGGGGACGACTGCAAGGTCAAATTTTGGGACGTGAGAAACATCAACGAGCCAGTCAAGAGCCTGGAGGAGCACTCTCACTGGTGGGCACCTGTCACACTGTACACACACACAGGACATGCACGCACAAACACACACACACACACACACACACACATAGCAGATATACAGTTGAAGTCGGAAGTTTACATACACCTTAGCCAAATACATTTAAACTCAGTTTTTCACAATTCCTGACATTTAATAAAATAAAATAACATTTAATAAAATAGTAAAAATTCCCTGTCTTAGGTCAGTTAGGATCACCACTTTCTTTTAAGAATGTGAAATGTCAGAATAATAGTGGAGAGAATTATTTCTTTCAGATTTTATTATTTCATCACATTCCCAGTGGGTCAGAAGTTTACATACACTCAATTAGTATTTGGTAGCATTGCCTTTAAATTGTTTAACTTGAGTCAAACGTTTCAGGTAGCCTCCTCAAGCTTCCCACAATAAGTTGGGTGAATTTTGGCCATTTCCTCCTGACAGAGCTGGTGTAACTGAGTCAGGTTTGTAGGCTTCCTTACTCGCACACGCTTTTTCAGTTCTGCCCACAAATTTTCTATAGGATTGAGGTCAGGGCTTTGTGATGGCCACTGCAATACCTTGACTTTGTTGTCCTTAAGCCATTTTGCCATAACTTTTGAAGTATGCTTGGGGTCGTTGTCCATTTGGAAGACCCATTTGCAACCAAGCTTTAACTTACTGACTGATGTCTTGAGATGTTGCTTCAATATATCCACATAATTTTCCTTCCTCATGTTGCCATCTATTTTGTGAAGTCACCAGTCTCTCCTACAGCAAAGCACCCCCACAACATTATGCTGCCACCCCGTGCTTCACGGTTGGGATGGTGTTCTTCAGCTTGCAAGCCTCCCCCTTTTTCCTCCAAACATAACGATGGTCATTATGGCCAAATAGTTCTATTTTTTTTCATCAGACCAGAGGACATTTCCCCAAAAAGTATGCTCTTTGTCCCCATGTGCAGTTGCAAACCGTAGTCTGGCTTTTTTTAATGGAGTTTTTGGAGCAGTGGCTTCTTCCTTGCTGAGCGGACTTTCATGTTATGTCGATATAGGACTCGTTTTACTGTGGATAAAGATACTTTTGTACCTGTTTCCTCCAGAATCTTCACAGGGTCCTTTGCGGTTGTTGTGGGATTGATTTGCACTTTTCGCACCAGAATACGTTCATCTCTAGGATACAGAACGCGTCTCCTTCCTGAGCGGTATGACGGCTGCGTGATCCCATGGTGTTTATACTTGCGTACTATTGTTTGTACAGATGAACGTGGTACCTTCAGGAGTTTGGAAATTGCTCCCAAGGATGAACCAGGTCTTGGCTGATTTCTTTTGATTTTTCCATGAAAGAGGCACTGAGTTTGAAGGTAGGCCTTGAAATACATCCACAGGTACACCTCCAATTGACTCAAATTATGTCAATCAGAAGCTTCTAAAGCCATGACATAATTTTCTGGAATTTTCCAAGCTGTTTAAAGGCAGTCAACTTAGTGTATGTAAACTTCTGACCCACCGGAATTGTGATACAGTGAAAGAATCTGTCTGTAAACAAGTGTTGAACAAATTACTCCGGTCATGCACAAAGTAGATGTCCCAACCGACTTACCAAAACTAGTTTGTTAACAAGAAATTTTTGGAGTGGTTGAAAAACGAGTTTTAATGACTCCAACCTAAGTGTATGTAAACTTCCGACTTCAAAGGTACCATTGTACTTATAGCCTCAAACCATCTTTGCACAACCAACAGAACAGCTATACTTCCGGCGCCGACAGAGATGGCCGCCTCGCTTCGCGTTCCTAGGAAACTATGCAGTGTTTTGTTTTTTTATGTGTTATTTCTTACATTGTTACCCCAGGAAATCTTAGGTTTTATTACATGCAGTCAGGAGGAACTATTGGATAAAAGAAACGTCAACTCACCAACATTACGACCAAAGCGGATCCTCTGTTTGGCCCACCACCCAGGACAATGGATCGGATCCCAGCCGGCGACCCAAAACAACGGTGAAGGGGCAGACGAAGCTGTCTTCTGGTCAGGCTCAGTAGACGGGCACATCGCGCACCGCTCCTGAGCATACTACTCGCCAATGTCCAGTCTCTTGACAACAAGGTAGACGAAATTCGAGCAAGGGTTGCCTTCCAGAGAGACATCAGAGATTGTAACGTTCTTTGTTTCATGGAAACATGGCTCACTCGGGACACGCTATCGGAGTCGGTCCTGCCACCTGGTTTCTTCACGCATCGCGCCAACAGAAACAAGCATCTCTCTGGTAAGAAGAAGGGCGGGGTGGTATGCCTTATGATTAACGAGACGTGGTGTGATCATAACAACATACAGGAACTCAAGTCATTTTGTTTACCTGACTTAGAATTCCTCACAATCAAATACCGACCGCATTATCTACAAGAGAATTCTCTTCGATCATAATCACAGTCGTGTATAATCCCCCCCAACTAGACACATCGACGGCCCTGAAAGAACTTCATTCGTCTCTATGTAAACTGGAAACCACATATCCTGAGGCTGCATTTATTGTAGTTGGGGATTTTAAACAGGCTAATCTGAAAACAAGGCTTCCTAAATTTTATCAGCATATCGATTGCGCAACCCGGGGCTGGCAAAACCCTGGATCATTGTTATTCTAACTTCTGCGACGCATATAAGGCCCTCCCCCGCCCTCCTTTCGAAAAAGCTGACCATGACTCCATTTTGTTGCTCCCAGCCTATAGACAGAAACTAAAACAGGAAGCACCCGCGCTCAGGTCTGTTCAACGCTGGTCCGACCAATCGGATTCCGTGCTACAAGATTGCTTCGATCACGTGGCATATGTTCCGCATAGCGTCGAACAACAACATTGATGAATACGCTGATTTGGTGGGCGAGTTTATTAGCAAGTGCATCGGTGATGTTGTACCCACAGCGTCTTTTAAAACATTCCCCAACCAGAAACCGTGGATTGATCAGCAAAACTGAAAGTGCAAACCACTGCTTTTAATCAGGGCAAGGTGACCGGAAACATGACCGAATACAAACAGTGTAGCTATTCCCTCCGCAAGGCAATCAAACAAGCTAAGCGTCAGTATAGAGACAAAGTAGAGTAGAGACTAGTCAAGGACCATATCACCTCCACCCTAGACCCACTCCAATTTGCTTACCGCCCCAATAGGTCCACAGACAACGCAATCGCAATCACACTGCACACTGTTCGACTACAGCTCAGCATTTTACACCATAGTAACCTCCAAACTCGTCATTAAGCTCGAGACCCTGGGTCTCGACCCCGCCCTGTGCAACTGGGTCCTGGACTTCCTGACGGGCCGCCCCCAGGTGGTGAGGGTAGGTAACAACATCTCCACCCCGCTGACCCTCAACACTGGGGCCCCACAAGGGTGCGTTCTCAGCCCTCTCCTGTACTCCCTGTTCACCCACGACTGCATGGCCATGCACGCCTCCAACTCAATCGTCAAGTTTGCAGACGACACTACAGTGGTAGGTTTGATTACCAACAACGACGAGGCGGCCTACAGGAAGGAGGTGAGGGCCCTCAGTGTGTGGTGTCAGGAAAATAACCTCACACTCAATGTCAACAAAACAAAGGAGATGATCGTGAACTTCAGGAAACAGCAGAGGGAACAGCCCCCTATCCACATTGACGGGACAGTAGTTGAGAGGTTGGAAAGTTTTAAATTCCTTTGCGTACACATCACGGACAAACTGAGTTGGTCCACCCACACAGACAGCGTGGTGAAGAAGGCGCAGCAGCGCTTCTTCAACCTCAGGAGGCTGAAGAAATTCGGCTTGTCACCAAAAACACTCACAAACTTTTACAGATGCACAATCGAGATCATCGTGTCGGGCTGTATCACCGCCTGGTACGGCAACTGCTCTGCCCATAACCGTAAGGCTCTCCAGAGGGTAGTGAGGTCTGCACAACGCTTCACCGGGGGCAAACCACCTGCCCTCCAGGACACCTACACCACCCGATGTCACAGGAAGGCCAAAAAGATCATCAAGGACAACAACCACCCGAGCCACTGCCTGTTCACCCCGCTATCATCCAGAAGGCGAGGTCAGTACAGGTGCATCAAAGCGGGGACCGAGAGACTGAAAAACAGCTTCTATCTCAAGGCCATCAGACTGTTAAACAGCCATCACTAACATTGAGTGGCTGCTGCCAACATACTGACTCAACTCTAGCCACTTTTATAATTTATGTAATAAAGGTATCACTAGCCACTTTAAACAATGCCACTTTATATAATGTTTACATACCCTACATTACTCATCTCATATGTATATACTGTACTCTATACCATCTACTGCATCTTACCTTGCCGTTCGGGCATCACTCATTCATATATTTTTATGTACATATTCTTATTCATTCCTTTACACTTGTGTGTATAAGGTAGTTTTGTGAAATTGTTAGGTTGGAACTAGAAGCACA
Organism: Salvelinus fontinalis; assembly: GCF_029448725.1. Taxonomy (NCBI): domain Eukaryota; kingdom Metazoa; phylum Chordata; class Actinopteri; order Salmoniformes; family Salmonidae; genus Salvelinus; species Salvelinus fontinalis. The sequence goes on along the minus strand of NC_074680.1, from coordinate 14,133,066 downwards.
AGCATTTCGCTACACTCGCATTAACATCTGCTAACCACGTGTATGAATTTGATTTGAGAACATGAACAACATTCCTACCAATTAGCATCAGTTTGCAAAACAGTCATATTCCGCTGATATATGTGTGCTTTTAGCTTATTTTATACTGACCCTGTCACAATGTGTGTGTCACTGTATGAAGAGAAGTTTGTTGCTGCTACAAACATACATTCGGTGATGGTTAAGTACATTGCACTGCCGTGTTCAGGTGTGGGTTACTGTAGCTATTCTGTGATGAGCTGCAGTGCTCAGGGCTATGTAAGTAGCTGAACACAGTGCACTGCAGTATTTAGACCTGTGTGTGTGTGTGTGTGTGTGTGTGTAGAGACACGCTCTGTCTCTCTTTCTCTCTGTGGTGTGAGCTGAATAGGTAATGACTGTGGAGAAGTTTGTTGCTGCTACTAACATACATTCTGAGATTAAGTACATTGCATTACTGTACACACACACAAACACACATCCACCATACAACCCCTCTCACTCCCCCAAACCACACACACACATGCACACACACACATGCACACATACATGCACACATACATACATACATACATACATACATACATACATACATACATACATACATACATACATACATACAGTAGACTGGCCAAATGTATCCAGTGTAGATGTGATCCCATTCTGATAGTATGCTACAGTGTGTGATTTCTGAGCAGTGCTCCGAGGGCCTCATGGCTCTGGGTATTAGGAACTATTTTTCAGGAGGGAAGAAGATTAGCCGAACGCAGGGAAAGGGTGCGCTGAGCCAGATTTGATGTCAACAGCCCAGTTATCCTTCAATCCCTCTCTATGAGGAGCTCCACCACTGAGCTCTGCCCTAGGCTTTGAGAGAGAGAGACAGAGATAGAGAGAGAGGATATAGTGATTGGGAGGGAAGGACAGCAAGTGAAATAAGGAAAATAGAGTGCAGGAGAGAGACGGCTTAGGAGTTTACAGAATGATTACCTTTATTAGCTAACCATAATTACACAACACCTCACGGCAGTACAAACTAAGCAGCAGGGAAACAAAGCCCAGATCCATCTCAATTACCACACACGTACATGGACTGAGGAGACAAAAGGAAAGAGAGGATATATAGATGGATTAAAAACACCCATTCACTGATTCTCTTTGTGTGTGTGTGTGTGTGTGTGTGTGTGTGTGTGTGTGTGTGTGTGTGTGTGTGTGTGTGTGTGTGTGTGTGTGTGTGTGTGTGTGTGTGTGTGTGTGTGTGTGTGTGTGTGTGTGTGTGTGTGCCCACCACCCAGGGTGTGGAGCGTTCGCTACAACCACTCTCATGATCAGCTGGTGCTGACCGGCAGCAGTGACAGCAGGGTGATTCTGTCCAACATGGTGTCCATCTCCTCCGAGCCCTTCGGTCACCTGGTGGACGACGATGACCTCAGCGACGGAGAGGACAACCACCAGGATGAGAAGTATGGACACTAAGTCAAAACCTCTATGCCATATCTGTCCACTTAGTCATGGCTGTCAACACTGTCCACTTTCTGACATATTTGTCCAGACTTGTCCCCCCTTATAGCCATACTGGACCAATCTCAACCATAACTGTCCACTGTCATAATCTTTCATCGGATTTTCAATGCAACAGTTACTAATCATTATGATTATTTTATCAATGCAATCTAGAGTTCGTGCTCTGATCCTAGTTCTCTGGTCTTGAACTTCACCTATTCTGTGCCATGCCCTATTTTGTGATGGTTCCATTTCTGTGCCAAATAACTCACTACACGTTGTGAATAGCATGCACTCTCTCAGAAAAAAAGTAACCAAATTGTACTTAAAGGGGTACAAACGCTGGTCACTGTAGTAGTTACGTCCATTGTACCATTAGTTAGAAGTGCATCATTGTCCTCTTGAAGTTTGTTTACCTTTTTAGGGTACCACCGTTTGTTCATTTTAAGTGGCAAAATGTTTTCCTTTTCTCAATATAAAGCCCTCACTTGTACACACCTCTTCACCATCTCACTTCTGACACCAGTGTAGCAATTTCAGTAGCCCTGACTGGGACTGTAACCAGTGTCCAGAGACTGTCAAACACCTTAACCATTACGCCAACCTCTTGACTAGGTTCCCCAGTGTTACATTAAGCTCGCTGCAGTATTAATTACAGCTCTTTATTGTCATATACTCTTATGCAAGTCTTTATAAAGACTCCAGAACTGGCAGCGGACATGCTCAAACTTTAATTAATACTGCCATAGACCACTTAAATTGGTCCAACACTTCCACTCCCAGGTGGCCAAAAAGAACTAACTAAAAGCCACACCCCCACTAAGCCACACCTCCAATGATTGTACCTTCATATTTAAAATATTGAGTACAAAAATAATGTACCATTCTATCCACACATGTACCCTGAAAGGTACCGAACAGTATCATGTGAGATCCTTCTGTCCACCTCTGAAGGTACATTGTGTATTTAGAAGTTTTCTACCCCAGGGAACAATACTGTAGCCAAACCATACCCTTTTTTTCTGAGAGTGCAATAAATAGCCTATTGTGTGTAAAGGAAGCCAGGGTAGAGGAGTACTGTACCTGGTGTTATCACAACCAGGCCTTGAACAGAAACATAGAGACTATGAGTGGAGGTTATGAGTAATGTAACTAGACCTTTTGTGTGTGTGTGTGTGTTTGTGTCGGTAGCCTTGTCCAAATAGAAATCAAAATTGGATGGTGTCCAGAGATAGAAGGGAAGGGGTTTAGTGGAGCTGAAGGGTTGACTTAAAACAACAAGATAACTAATATCAAATATATCGAGTCCGTAAAATGTGTATACTACAGTTGAAGTCAGACATTTACATACACTTAGGTTGGAGTCATTAAAACTTGTTTTTCAACCACTCCACAAATTTTTTGTTAACAAACTATAGTTTTGGCAAGTCGGTCAGGACATCTACTTTGTGCATGACCGGAGTAATTTTTCCAACAACTGTTTACAGACAGATTATTTCACTTATTATTCACTGTATTACAATTCCAGTGGGTCAGAAGTTTACATACACTAAGTTGACTGCCTTTAAACAGCTTGGAAAATTCCAGAAAATTATGTCATGGCTTTAGAAGCTTCTGATAGGCTAATTGACATACTTTGAGTCAGTTGGATGTGTACCTGTGGATGTATTTCAAGGCCTACCTTCAAACTCAGTGCCTCTTCGCTTGACATCATGGGAAAATCAAAATAAATCAGCCAAGACCTCAGAAAATCAATTGTAGACCTCCACAAGTCTGGTTCATCCTTGGGAGCAACTTCCAAACGCCTGAAGGTAACACGTTCATCTGTACAAACAATAGTACGCAAGTATAAACACCATTGGACCATGCAGCCATCATTCCGTTCAGAAAGGAGACGCGCTCTGTCTCCTAGTGATGAACGTACTTTGGTGCGAAAAGTGCAAATCAGTCCCAGAACAACAGCAAAGGACATTGTGAAGATTCTGGAGGAAACAGGTACAAAAGTATCTATATCCACAGTAAAACGAGTTCTATATCGACATAATCTGAACGGCCGCTCAGCAATAAAGAAGCCACTGCTCCAAAACCGCCACAAAAAAAGCCAGACTACATTTTTCAACTGCACATGGGGACAAAGAACATACTTTTTGGAGAAATGTCCTCTGGTCTGATGAAACAAAATTAGAATTGTTTGGCCATAATGACCATTGTTATGTTTGGAGGAAAAAGGGTGAGGCTTGCAAGCTGAAGAACACCATCCCAACCGTGAAGCACGGGGTGGCAGCATAATGTTGTGGGGGTGCTTGGTCACAAATAGGTCTTCCAAATGGACAACGACCCCAAGCATACTTCAAAAGTTATGGCAAAATGGCTTAAGGACAACAAAGTCAAGGTATTGCAGTGGCCATCACAAAGCCCTGACCTCAATCCTATAGAAAATTTGTGGGCAGAACTGAAAAAGCGTGTGCGAGTAAGGAAGCCTACAAACCTGACTCAGTTACACCAGCTCTGTCAGGAGGAAATGGCCAAAATTCACCCAACTTATTGTGGGAAGCTTGAGGAGGCTACCTGAAACGTTTGACTCAAGTTAAACAATTTAAAGGCAATGCTACCAAATACTAATTGAGTGTATGTAAACTTCTGACCCACTGGGAATGTGATGAAATAATAAAATCTGAAAGAAATAATTCTCTCCACTATTATTCTGACATTTCACATTCTTAAAATAAAATGGTGATCCTAACAGACCGAAGACAGAGAATTTGTACTAGGATTCAATGTCAGTAATTGTGAAAAACTGAGTTTGAATGTATTTGGCTAAGATGTATGTAAACTTCCGACTTCAACTGTGTGTATATGCTGGGTGTAGAAGCCTTGTTGTACATTAGTTTACTCCAATTAGAGGAGGGGTGGTTGGGTTAGGGGATAATAATAAAAGAAAATATATAAAAATACACTACCGTTCAAAAGTTTGGGTTCACTTAGAAATGTCCTTGTTTTTGAAAGAAAAGCACATTTTTTGTCCATTAAAATAACATCAAATTGATCAGAAATACAGTGTAGACATTGTTAATGTTGTAAATGACTATTGTAGCTGGAAACGGCTGATTTTTTATGGAATCAGCAACCATCACTCCTGTGTTTCAACGGAATGTTGTGTAAGCTAATCCAAGTTTGTCATTTTAAAAGGCTAATTGATCATTAGCAAACCCTTTTGCAATTATGTTAGCATAGCTGAAAACTGTTGTCCTGTTTAAAGAAGCAATACAATTGGCCTTCTTTAGACTAGTTGAGTATCTGGAGCATCACCATTTGTGGGTTCGATTACAGGCTCAAAATGTCCAGAAACAAAGACCTTTCTACTGAAATTCGTCAGTCTATTCTTGTTCTGAGAAGGCTGTTCCCTGCGAGGAATTGAGTATGACACTACAAGCTTGGCACACCTGTATTTGGGGAGTTTCTCCCATTCTTCTCTGCAGATCCTCTCAAGCTCTGTCAGGTTGAATGCGGAGCGTCACTGCACAGCTATTTTCAGGTCTTTCCAGGGATGTTCGATCAGGTTCAAGTCCAGGCTCTGGCTGAGCCGCTCAAGGACATTCAGAGACTTGTCCCGAAGCCACTCCTGCGTTGTCTTGTCTGTGTGGTTAGGGTCGTTGCCCTGTTGGAAGGTGAAACTTCACCCCAGGCTGTGGTCCTGAGCACTCTGCAGCAGGTTTTCATCAAGGATCTCTCTGTACTTTGCTCCATTCATCTTCCCCTCGATCCTGACTAGTTTCACAGTCCCTGCTGCTAAAAAACATCCCCACAGCATGATGCTGCCACCTCCATGCTTTACCGTAGGGATGGTGCCAGGTTTCCTCCAGACGTGACGCTTGGCATTCAGGCTTAAGAGTTCATTCTTGGTTTCATCAGACCAGAGAATCTTGTTTCTCATGGTCTGAGAGTCCTTTAGGTGCTTTTTGGCAAACGCCAAGCTGGCTGACATGTGCCTTTTACTGAGGAGTGGCTTCTGTCTGGCCACTCTACCATAAATGCCTGATTGGTGGAGTGCTGCAGAGATGGTTGTCCTTTTTGGAAGGTTCTCCCATCTCCACAGAGGAAGTCTGGAGCTCTGTCAGAGTGGCCATTGGGTTCTTTGTCACCTCCCCGATCAAGGCCCTTCTCCCCCGATTGCGCAGTTTGGCTGGGCGGCCAGCTCTAGAAAGAGTCTTGGTGGTTTCAAACTTCTTACATTTATGAATGATGGAAGCCACTGTGTTCTTGGGGACCTTCAATGCTGCAGACATTTTTTGGGACCCTTCCCCAGATCTGTGCCTTGACACAAGCCTGTGTTTGGTTTTTGCTCTGACATGCACTGTCAACTGTGGGACCTTATATAGACAGGTGTGTTCTTTCCAAATCATGTCCAATCAATTGAATTGACCACAGGTGGACTCAATTCAAGTTGTAGAAACATCTCAAGGATGATCAATGGAAACAGGATGCACCTGAGCTCAATTTGCACCAAAAAAAAAAAAAAAAAAAAATAGGTTTTCACTTTGTCATTATGGGGTATTGTGTGTGGGATGATGAAAACAAATTATATTTAATCTATTTTGAATAAGGCTGTAATTTAACAAAATGTGGCAAAAGTGAATGGGTCTGAAAACTTTCCGAATGCGCTGTATATGGGGGATTGGAAATGATGCAGACAATTACGTTGATGGAAACTACTATCTGTCTGCAGTATTAAAGCTGATCTACTGTCTCAAAAATAAAAACTCTCCCTATTCAACTCCCTTTTCACACTGTGTGTGCGATCGCACGCGTGTGCATGAATTTGTGTGTGTGAATCGGTGTGTACATGTGTGTTCTAGGAGCAAGGAGCCCCTGCAGGACAGTATCATCTCTACCTATGAGGAGCATGAGGACAGTGTGTACGCAGTAGAATGGTCCTCAGCAGACCCATGGCTCTTTGCCTCTCTCAGCTACGATGGCAGACTGGTCATCAACAGGGTCCCCCGCGCACTCAAATACCATATCCTGCTCTAGACAGACCACACACTGGACCGATGACTGGACTCATCACAGAGTGACGGAGAAGAGGGCGAGGAAGGAGGAGCGATGAGGAGGGGAGCCGACCCTGTCCGACAGCCGTCAGGGGAGCCACACTCGGCAGACCCTGCACACAATCTCTCTCTTTTTTCTCACTCTCCATCCGTCTCTCTCTCTGTCTCATTTTATTTTTCTCTCCCTCACCCTTTCTACAAAATAACTGATTACGCTACACATTCCCCTTAATGATGCATCTGACTGTATGTTTGCTAGGACAGAGAAAATACAAAGAAAAACTGCTGTATATCTATTCTGTATATTATCAATTAAATACTATTTATGTCAACTGGATTTTGTTTATTATTTTTGGTGAACAGTTACTTTACTGAGCTTTTGGGGATCTTCTGAAGGCTTTTCTCTTATTTTACTGGTAGCCCATAGGTAGTCTAGTCAGAGACTGGAAGCCCATAGGTAGCCTAGTCAGAGACTGGAAGCCCATAGGTAGCCTAGTCAGAGACTGGGAGCCCATAGGTAGCCTAGTCAGAGACTGGGAGCCCATAGGTAGCCTAGTCAGAGACTAGGAGCCCATAGGTAGTCTAGTCAGAGACTGGGAGCCCATAGGTAGTCTAGTCAGAGACTGGGAGCCCATAAGTAGTCTAGTCAGAGACTGGGGGTTCCTTGCATGCCTCAATGGCAGCCTTACCCTGGGGATTGACAGGAGGTGTATCCAGGGCACTATGGTTCCTAGATGACAGGTTGAAGCCAAGAGGTAGCTCGGAAAATCACCCCTCTCCCCCAAACCCTCTCCTGATCTTTTCTTCTCTTCCTACACCTCTCTCCTCACTAGTACCCTTTTTCCTCTTCCTCATATATCATACCCTCTGTTCTCCTCCCATACCCTCCGTCTCCTCCGTCCCTGTCTTCCTGTACAGTGTGTGTTGACGTTGGTCTGTAGTGACAGTGGTAGCCATCTTTAGATCCACTGACAGACTTTTTAATTGCAGCTTGACTCTGCTCAGGGCTCCTTCTCCAGGCAGAGCTCCATGGTGCCAGGAGAACCCTGAGAGGCTGTGGGTCTTCATTAACCATGCCCAGGTTGGCGCCCAGGGCTTGAATGCAGACTATCACCCTTCCCCTCCTCTGGAAGGCAGCTCACATCCACAACCCTCATTATAGCTCAGTGAATTATTGAAAAAAGGATTGGGGCGTGGGTCTAATGTGGTTTAGAAGCTGAAAACATAATCTTCCCCAAACCTGTCCCTCTATCCTGTCTTTAATTTGAGATTGTGATGCTTGTCAGTCGTCACCCAATTAGAAACGCACACACGCCATGTCCCAGAGACACACACACCACATCCCTCTGTTCCTTCTTTTGACTAAGATGCTGGTGGTGTGACAAGCTTGCAGCCATGTTGCATGTTCGTTGTATTCCTTTAGGACTCACGACGTGTGTGTGTGTGTGTGTGTGTGTGTGTGTGTGTGTGTGTGTGTGTGTGTGTGTGTGTGTGTGTGTGTGTGTGTGTGTGTGTGTGTGTGTGTGTGTGTGTGCGAGTGTGTGCGTGTGTGTGTGTGCGTGTGTGTGTGTGTGTGTGAGTGAGTGTGTGCGTGTATGGTCTCCGTGTATGCTGTTGACTGTGTGGAAGGCTGCATGCTAGGGACAGAAAGACACAGATATATATGGGTAAAACATGGATGGCAAGATGGTTGGATAGGCATTGATAGTTGGATGACAGATCAATATTAGAATAATTAAACTATCTCCATCACAAATGCAGATATGTTTATGTTCTAACAAGCATCCGAATATGTGCCTCCTGAGTCCTGATTGACGCCTTCACCTGATCAGTTGCCTTCCTATTAATACATTCACAGTAATGCTACTCGCTGTTTATTATCTATGCATAGTCACTTTACCCCTACCTACATGTAATATTACCTCAATTACCTCGACTAACCTGTACCTCCTCACATTGACTCGTACCGGTGCCCCCTGTATATACCCTCGTTGTTTTATTTTATTATTACTCTATTCTTTTTTTTACTTCAGTTTATTTATTAAATCTTTTCTTAACTCTTATTTTCCTTAACTGCATAGTTGGTTAAAAGCTTGTAAGTAAGCATTTCACTGTAAGGTCTACAAAAGTTGTATTTGGCGCATGTGACAAATACAATTTGATTTTATTTTATATTAGCAGATTAAACTAAGCATGATGCATTGATATTCAGAATACAATGTTCACCTCTGGAGACAGAAGAGGACTGCTGACAATGCAGATGACTGAAATACTCTGCTGCTGTGCTCTGTACCACTGTTTTGATATCCACAGGCTACACCACATTACTTCCCAGCCCTGGCCCCAGCTCTGCTCTACTGTAAAAACAACATGTGATTCCAGTGTGATTCAGGAGCGGTGAGGGTGTTTTTTGGCTGTTGACTGGGCTTTAAATATCTGGGGAAACAGCCGAGGGAAAGGTCTTGTTCTCACGTCGAGCTCCCAGAGTTCAACTGTTTTGCCCGGCACCACTGCCAACTATCATCTGTGTCACACGGCCCCTAGTGTAGTGTACCTGTCAGCGGTGGTGACGAGCATCTTCAAGTCAAGAACCTGGATCTCTAATCCAAGATGGCGTCATGGTTGATATCACAGGTGACTTGCAGAGACTGTATCCACTGGATGGGCAAGGAAGAGATTTACAAAAGGTTTTTAAAGGAGTTGTCTTCAGTGTTTTATTGAGAACAGCAAATAGTCAATTACACACTTTTGTTATGTTACTGTACTTACCCCTGAGGTTTGTTGTTGGTTAAAAGGGTCAAGTATCTCTTGAAAATAACCTGGATGAATCAAGATACATTTCTTACTGTGTCCCCAGTTTACATGTAATTGAGATGTGTCAGTCTACACTGTATATTTGAGAGTTGGTTCAAGTTAAAATATGTGCTGATCTTAAATCCTAGCGTGGCTGTTAGTGAATAGCAAGAGACATACAGAGTAGAGGAAGAACAATTCAAGGAAAGCCTGAGCCTTTATTGTGTTTCCTATGCAATCTAAATATTATGCAGAATGGCAGCTGCTTGTCTAAAACCCCCCCATGGAGTCATGCCTCACTATGTTTCCTGCTTTCAGCTCCATCGCCTCGATTTCTCCTTTCTTATCTTGGCATGAATTCAAAATGCCCTACATTTCTTCACATATGCAGGTAGCCTAGTGGTTAGAGCGTTGGACTGGTAACCAAAGGTTGCAAGATTGAATCCCGAGCTGACAAGGTCAAAATCTGTCGTTCTGCCCCTGAACAAGGCAGTTAACCCACTGTTCCTAGGCCGTCATTGAAAGTAAGAATTTGTTCTTAACTGACTTGCCAAGTTAAATAAAGGTAAAATAAATATTAATTTCTGTGTGATGTTTTAAATAGTCCTAAAAAACCTGAGGGTCATACGGGTGCCCTCCTCCGAGGACGCAGGCGGAATTGGATTCAGCTGCTCTGTAAATGAAGTAAATTAAATTAGATTTCATTTAATTACTTATTCATGTGTTCGGAGCAAGAGAGCAACCCAGGTGATTATTACCTTCAAGAGGCACCCTCATTTGCATTCAGAAAATGATCACAATCCCTTGAGGAAAAAAACAATGCACAAACACCAGACAGGCGATCCAAGAAGGATGGAGAGAAAAACTGACACTTTCCCCGGAAACATCAGAGGGACATTGGAAGTTACCCATGGTAGGTTGTCTGAGCATTTGGAAAAGGTTGGGAATGTTGCGAAAGGAGTGAACAGCTGGCATATACTGAGACCATTGTGGCACCTGCGAGAGGTTGTCCTGCGGGTTGGGAGGTGGTTGGATATGTGTTGGGAATGTTGTGGAGGGAATTATGCCTGACATTAATGGGAAAACCCCAGGGAAGGTCTATCCTCAGGGAGGTCTTACTGAATGCCGGAGCCTGGCTTGTCTGCAGGCAGAACCACATCGAACGTTCACATGTTTACATGCGTGTTCTTGTTATTGTAAGTCTCTGATCCATCAATCATGCAGGAAAAATACAGGACAAACCATATTCATACATGCATGCATCTATGCTGTCTCTGTGTCCCGGCATTGCGTACACTAAAGGAATTTCCTAGGCTTTTGGCTAGATGGTGGTGGAAGTGGTGTTGTCACATTGAAACGTGGTCCGAGTGCTTTGATGTTTAACTCGCATAACTACTTACGCTGACAACCACCCCATAGACCGGGGAAGCTAGCTAGCGCTTGAGTCATAAGCTGCTTATTTAGCATCCTTCTCAGCAGATCAAGTGCTTTAGCTGGGGCGAACGAGACTATCAAGCACTCACTGAAATCACAGGCACAGTCTATATTTAGGAAATTATTATTTATCCCTTTGTCTTCTTGTACCATTTCTAAACTCTGATTTAAATATGCCCCCCACCCCTCACCGGTCTCTCGTGGATATAGGGACTTGGGGGGTTCACGCAGTCAAGCACCAGTGCTGGCAGATTTACATTTATACGATTTTCTGTATGTCTTACAAAAACCAGACAAAAGGCCCAACATGTTCTTCTTAGCAGACTTGTTTTATTTTTTATATCTCCATGCTTCCGTATTGTAGCTCAGTGTCAAACCCATAGAAATGGTCCTCATGTTTGATATCATTAAGCCTTTGTCAAACAGATTGACCCTCTTTCTTATGGAACAACAGAGCAAAATGGTCCTGGACATCACAGCAGGCCACGTGGAGCGTGCAACCTTCCACACAGTCAACAGATTTTCTCAACCTTATTATTCCTCCGTCACAGAACAAGCACCAGTGGATGTGCTGTTATTTATGGGGCTTTGCCACAACATGGCACATATAATTGCTTCTCAAAAGCTGTAATTGCGTTCATCTCTCACGTCCAGTACCAAACTTCCGCACACATGCCCTCTGTGTCTCCATGGAGATGGAGTGGCCATGCTTGATGAGGAACGTTGGAGTCATGAGGTTGCCCACACTGGAGAGGAGTGTGGGTATGTTGTGGTTGCTTTGTGTGTGTGTAGAAACTGTACAAACTCTATTTGCAATGTTCGTTGTACAGTGCTGATTTGAAGGTACATGAATACATATTATTTGTGACTCATTCCTATTCTGAATAAAGCCTACAGTAGCAACCTATATTTGTGCTGATAGCGTAAATAAAACAGTCTGTCACAGAGTAAACAATAGCTTCTATTGAATGGGTATAGGTCCTATGAGGGTGGAATTTCATAGAAGGCTGTTTGATATGATTAGAGTTTATGCTGAGTTCATCACTAGTCTTATGGCAATGTGATGTGGCAGCGTGAATATGTTCGATCAATGGAGCACAGCTTAAGAACATGACAGAGGCAGAGGTTACAGCCACTCACAACTTGTGTGTCAATCACACAGTCACACAGTCTGGCTAGGAACTGTCACACCATGAAATCCATTAAAACCAATTTAGTTCATCCCCAAACGCCTCCCAGATATTTGAGCATTTCAATCAATAAGGTTTGAATTAGTAAATAGATTTTCAAAACTTTGGTCATCAAAGTTATTTCGAAACTGTTGTTTTCAACTCTGGTTGCCATTTGTCATTGTGTAAGAAATACAATATTTGATTGTAATTGAAGTGTATTATACTGTGTCCATTACTGTAGGGGGAGAAATTAAAGGATGGATTTGAGTCATCACAGCAAATTTGATGACTTTTGTAATGACTTTTTCCACATTTTGTTATGTTACAGCCTTATTCTAAAACTGATTAAATAGTTTTTTCCCCTTCAATCTACACACAGTACTCCATAATGACACAGCGAAAACTGTTTTTTATAAATTTTTGCAACCCCCCCCCCCCCATGGGTAAATATCACATTTACCCATGGGTGACATCATTCAGTTTAGCTAAAAAATATATATACATATTTGGGCATTAATACATGTAACATTACAGTTTGCAAACAATGTAAAAAATTATTCAAAATCATTGAGTTTTAATAAGGCTGCATACAAAAATGTTCTCTTTTTTGCTTTCTTTGAGTAAGGCAGTTCCAAAATGCAGATGTTTCAGCCCAGCTCAGTGCTTTCTGTGGTGATGGGGCAGCCAGCGAAAAATATGGAGCATAGGGGTTGGTAATGTTTTCTTGTTGCGCCGTGATTGGCTCAGTGTTCTGTCACTCATGGGGACACTACGTCACCGTAAAACCTACGGGTAGAGCTCGAATATTCAAGCCCCTTGGGTGCTGCCATAGAGTTACATTAGAAGTGACCATCCAAGAAGGCTCAAGATCATTGGCCACAGATAATATGACGTCAAATCATGTTATATCTACCGTAGCTTTGATTGGACTGATCATGTCAACATCATACTTTCAAAATCTTAGCTAGCAAGCTAGACAAGCAGTCATCGTCATGCATAAAGTCGGCAATTGTAACGTCCTGACCAGAGTTCTTATGTGTTTTGCTTGTTTAGTGTTGGTCAGAACGTGAGCTGGGTGGCAATTCTATGTTGTGTGTCTAGTTAGTCTGTTTCTGTGTCCAGCCTAATATGGTTCTCAATCAGAGACAGCTGTCAATCGTTGTCCCTGATTGAGAATCATATATAGGTGGCTTGTTTTGTGTTGGGGATTGTGGGTGGTTGTTTCCTGTCTCTGTGTTTGTATTCTGCACCAGATAGGACTGTTTTGGTTTGCCACATTTTGTTATTTTGTTCGTTGTAAGTGTTCACTGTTTTTGTTTAATTAAACATGTTGAGCACTGGCTACGCTGCGTGTTGGACCGATCCCTGTTTCACCCCCTCTTTTAGTGAAGAGAGGGAAGGCTGCCGTTACAGCAATCTACTGGCAAATCCTTTTCAATCCTTGTCATATGCAGACAAGATATAGATAAAACGCATCAGTGCTCATCGGCCATTGGACATAAACATTACACAACAAGTTGGAAATCACAAATTCAACAATGAGTACTAAGGCGCCACTGCTGCCCCTGGTTCGATCCCAGGCTGTGTCACAACCAGCTGTGACCGGGAGACCCATGATGCAGCACACAATTAGCCCAGGGTCGTCCAAGTTAGGGGAGGGTTTGGCCGGTCGGGATGTCCTTGTCTCATCCTGCACTAGTGACAACTTGTGGCGGGCCGGGCTCCTGCAAACTAACTTCGGTTGCTCCACCAAGATTTACATGCTAAAATTACATCATTATTCAGACCCTTTACTCAGTACTTTGTTGAAGCACATTTGTAAGCGATTATAGCCTCAAGTCTTCTTGACGCTACAAGCTTGGCACACCTGTATTTGGGGAGTTTCTCCCATTCCTTTCTGCAGATCCTCGCAAGCTCTGTCAGTTGAGATGGGGAGCGTAGCTGCACAGCTATTTTCAGGTCTCTCAAGAGATGCTCAATCGGGTTCAAGTCCGGGCTCTGGCTGGGCCACTCAAGGACATTCAGAGCCCGAATCTACTCCTGCGTTGTCTTGGCATTGTGCTTTGGGTCATTGTCCTGTTGGAAGATGAAACTTCGCCCGAGTTTGAGGTCCTGAGTGCTCTGGAGCAGGTTTACATCAAGGATCTCTCTGTACTTTGCTCTGTTCATTTTTGCCTCGATCCTGACTATTCTCCCAGTCCCTACCCCTGAAAAACATCCCCACAGCATAATGCTGCCACCACCATGTTTCACTGTAGGGATGGTGCCAGGTTTCCTCCAGACGTGATGCTTGACATTCAGGCCAAAGAGTTAAATCTTGGATTCATCAGACCAGAGAATCTTGTTTCTCATGGTCTGAGAGTCCTTTAGTTGTCTTTTGGAAAACTCCAAACAGGCTGTCACGTGTCTTTTACTGAGTAGTGGCTTCTGTCTGGCCACTCTACCATGAAGGCCTGATTGGTGCAGTGCTGCAGATATGTTTGTCCTTCTGGAAAGTTCTCCCATCTCCACAGAGGAACTCTAGAGCTCTGTCAGAGTGACCAGATCTGTGCCTCGACACAATCCCGTCTCGGAGCTCTACGGACAATTCCTTCGACCTCACGGCTTGGTTTTTGCTCTGACATGCACTCTCAACTGTGTATGCCTTTCCAGATCATGTCCAATCAAATTAGTTTACCACAGGTGGACTCCAATCAAGTTGTAGAAACATCTCAAGAATGATCAATGGAAATGAGCTCATTTTCGAGTCAAAGGGTCTGAATACTTATGTAAATAAGGTATTTCTGTTTTTTTATTTTAATACATTTGCAAAAGTGTCTTAACCTGTTTTCGCTTTGTCATTTTTTGGTATTTTGTGTAGATTGCTGAGGAACATTTTTTATTTAATCAATTTTAGAATGAGGCTGTAACGTAACAAAATGTGGAAAAAGTGAAGGGGACTGAATACTTTCTGAAGGCACTGTATACTGTAGGTGTGTGTGTGTGTGTGTGTGTGTGTGTGTGTGTGTGTGTGTGTGTGTGTGTGTGTGTGTGTCCACAGTGTTCTCTGCTCTCTCGTCCATGTCAGATGTGTGATTGAATAGAACACTTGTCTCAGACAGGCTCATGGGAACTCCCTGACCCAGATCTGTCTCCTCCGCCCACCCAGCCGAGCGGCAGACAAACACACACACGCCTGAGATGTGGGTCATTGACAAGACGTTAGGTGAGGACTGTATGACCCAGGTCATACAGAGGGGCAGTGAACCTTCACTGTGGCATTCGCCTCTAGACAGGAGGCCGTTGGGAAACAAGGTTGGATAACACACACACAAACACACACACACACACACACACACACACACACACACACACACACTTTTCTTTCCATGCTGTTTTGTGATTGCTCAGTCAGTCCTGAGTCATTCTGTGGTCTGAATGATAGAGAAGGACATATGATTTATTCACCGGCCTTCGAAAGCTTTTAAAGTCAATACAACTTGTCTCAATGTAGTTCAATTTGTGTAGTTATTTTCACAAGAGGAAGCCTAGAACTTAACCCTCCAATAGAAAACCCAGGATTGACAGAGAAAGTACTAAGGAATGACTCTCATTGGTTGAAAGAACAGGAAGAGACTTTAAAAGGAAACATTATTACCATTGTAACAGTCAGTCCTTAGCAGATAAATGCAAGACAATACAAAACAGTTGGAGAGCTCAGTATCACCTTCATCATCATCATCCTTGTCATGAACATCATCATTATTCTGCAGTAGTATTCTTAGTAGTCTTAGTTCCTTCATATTTATATTTTCACTCCAGGGAATGTTTACATGACCTTATACATTGTGTACTTACCCCCGGTGCTTGGGTTTGCTCTTGATTTCCATTGTTTCTACCATCATGCATATTTAACCCTAATTATATGTTATGAATATTTGATTGAAGGCATTATCAAAATTGTGTAAATGCATATTCAATAAGTATCTGTTGAATAAGGGTTATGTGTATGCATGTAAAAACTCTGTCTCACATGATTATTTTGTATCTATTAATACAGTACATCCAGACCTCTCTCTCTCTCTCTCTCTCTCTCTCTCTCTCTCTCTCTCTCTCTCTCTCTCTCTCTCTCTCTCTCTCTCTCTCTCTCTCTCTCTCTCTCTCTCTCTCTCTCTCTCTCTCTCTCTCTCTCTCTCTCTCTCTCTCTCTCTCTCTCTCTCTCTCTCTCCAATCATGACTGCAAAAATCTACTCTGTAGTGTATGCTGCTTTATCTGCTGTGGCGTGTGACTGTACAGTATGTGTGTGTGTGTTTGTGAATGTGTGTATATCTGCATGTGTGCACCTGATAAAATAAGCCTTCCCCTCCCTCCCTCCCTCCCTCCCTCCCTCCCTCCCTCCCTCCATCTCCTTCCCTTCCTCCTCCACTTTCACTTTCCTGCCATGCGGGTGGAGAGAGAGAGTGAGCGAGAGGGAGAAGGAGGAAGTGACCTATATAGGAAGCTGTCCCCAGCCCCATCCAGCTTCAGCTGCTTGCTGCATTTCAAGAGGAGGGCTCCTATGAATAACACAGAGGATGCCTCAATACCGCTGCCTTCAATAAACCGATCCTCAATGAGTGTTAATGACAGTGAGGCGCTGAGACAATCGAAGAGCATGTACGTGTGTGTGTGTGTCTCTCTGTGTGTGTGTGTACAGTATGTGTGTGTCTCTCTGTGTGTGTGTGTACAGTATGTGTGTGTCTCTCTGTGTGTGTGTGTACAGTATGTGTGTGTCTCTCTGTGTGTGTGTGTACAGTATGTGTGTGTCTCTCTGTGTGTGTGTGTACAGTATGTGTGTGTCTCTCTGTGTGTGTGTGTACAGTATGTGTGTGTCTCTCTGTGTGTGTGTGTACAGTATGTGTGTGTCTCTCTGTGTGTGTGTGTACAGTATGTGTGTGTGTCTTTGTTTATGAGGTGTGCGGTGGCACAGAGCAATGCCATTGCCCTGGGCAAAGGCACGGTTGCCCTAGGTGATACCTGAAACTTTGAAAAGTACATGAAAGCTCTAGGAACAGCAGAGACCTGACAGGCATACCTAGTATGTATGGGAGACCTGGGGGTGTTATTGTGTGGAGAATACACTAATACATTTTTCGGGGAGGGGGGGGTTGTGAGTTTGATGGTGCCATGGCTTGTGTTTTTTTGGTTACAGTCAGTAGTAAATGCTGTGTATTTTGTTGGCTTACTTTCTTTTGGAAGCTTTTTGAACTTCCAGATAACATTCTCCCAGGCTACAATCATTCCAACCCAATCCCAGCCTACAGAGAGCTCCATATTGTGCAGTTCAGTCCAAGTGTGTTGGACATTGATGGATGGACTAGGACCCAATCTGCTCAGTCTGACCCTACCCAGAGACACCCACCCCGTAGGGGCCACGACTGGCACACACGTGTCACTGGCCTGACAGGCTGTCTGCCATATCCCTGGCTATGATGAACGGCCACAACAAGTCCACCATCATACCAGCCAGCCACAGCAAGCCCACAGAATTTCTGGACCAACGCTGAAGTATCAGTTCTGGTGATAGGCTAGGTATGAGGAGTTGGGTTATCTGGAAAGCATGTGGATGTGGAGAATAGGTAGTGCCTGTTAGGTATTGTATTTAGTCAGATTTGCAGGGTTAAATGATAGGTATACTGGAGCTATTTCAACAGGAGCCTGTATGTCTGTGTGTCTTTGTACACTGTGTGGATCTGGGCACATTTCTGTTGAGGTTTCTGTGCCACATGATGTTCACTGTGCCAAAGACTGGGTTTTCATACAAGGTTCAGAGGACAGAATGACCTTATGACTGGGGCTCAGCCCACCGTACAGCACAGGATTTGATAGACGTACTAATATGAGATGCAGATTTATTTAGACTGCTGAATATGGACTGCACATATGCGTAGTGTTCCTGGTCTCAAGCATGCAGAGTTTATGGGGATATTTAAATGGTAAATAAGGGAAGTTGGGTCAATCTAGTTTGTGATCTAACAATATCTCGGCTTTCCCCAAATAAGGAGGGTTTGTGACTGACAGCTTAGTTGAATGATTATTCAAATCAGAAATTGACTGAGAATTGGAATGGCAAAAGGGGCTGGGGGGGGTCATTTTAAATGCTCTGCTCAGGGGGAAGGCATTGTTTCAGGCAGTAACATGTCAACAACATGAACATTTGTCTTGATTTAGTAAACCACTGCTGTTGAGCAGGCATCACTGAGAATATGTCATGACGCGGGTCGGGGAGTTATTGATTAAATGTAATCATTTCTAAGTAATCAGATTTTTTTTACATGTAGCTGCAATCTACGTTACCAGCTAAAATATTGTAATCAGATTACAAATACTTTTGAAAACTGTATTACTTCTTGGATTACTTTTAATTTCAGAAAGTATGTAATATTAGAAAGATACATTATGAGACCTTTCTGTTTTCTCAATGATATTCAATTCAGCATTGAAGTTTAAGTTTGTTCCACCAGAGCGAGAGTCTGACCACAAGTCAGAGACCAATATGATGACACACCAAATGCATTAGATGGATCCTTTTGTCCTCTTCTAATGCCTAATAATGTGAGATAAATCCAACAGTAACTGAAAGTAATCAGACTACGTTACTGAGTTTGGGTAATCCAAAATTACGTTGCTGATTATAATTTTGGATTGCACAACTATAACGGATTACATTTAGAAAGTAACCTATATATTCAATCTCTTCTTTTTACTGCTCTAACCGTGGAGCTGAATGTGGATATGATGGTGTTCTAATGTTAGTCGTCTCCTATGCAAATTGCATCGCCTTGCAAGCACCATGGTAATTAGAGGATGGATGGAGATTGGGGTGTTTCTCATGGCTTACTGCACACGCCG
Source organism: Salvelinus fontinalis (assembly GCF_029448725.1). Lineage (NCBI taxonomy): Eukaryota > Metazoa > Chordata > Actinopteri > Salmoniformes > Salmonidae > Salvelinus > Salvelinus fontinalis. Next base: position 14,114,230 of record NC_074680.1, on the reverse strand, counting down.
TCTGCTCTGTCCCTATATCTTCGCTCTGTCTACACTCCTTTGCTCGCTCAGCCTCCCTCGCTCAGCCTCGCTCCTCAGCCCCTCTCGCTCACTCAGCCTTTTGGATAAGAAAGGGAGGAAAGAGCCCTCCACCCTGTCAATCTCTGGGTGAATATTTTGTTCACAGCACTCTGAAAATCTAGTCTGGTTAAAGCAGCTTGGTGCTGAGGAGATAAGACACACAGACTTACAGTATGCTCTCCCTTCCTCCCCTGAAGAACAGCGTATGTGATCCACAGAAGCACCTTGTGACATGTCTATCTACATTAATCTCCAAGACTGTGGTCAGACTAGGGCTCATTCACAATACATCTAGCTGCAGACACAGTATTAACTATAACCAGGGTCCACACTGAGCTGGAAAAAGTATGGAGATGAGTCACCAGACTGGTCAGGCAGACACACTGTGGTAATGACTTTTAAACAAGCGGAACAACAGGATCTCACCAGCTGTGGATAGGCTACCCAATCCTTAACACCTGTGGAAATGGCAGCCAGACGAGAGTCATTAATTGTGTCTGTGACATTTCCTCATATCCCCATAACAATGGCCACTATTTCACAACTTGGAGCAATGTTTTTATTCAGGCGTCCATATCGTTTTGTGTAGGTTTGAGAAGAAGTTTTACTTGACTGAGATGTTGGATGATTTAAAGCTGGATGTAAACAACTGGTAAGGAAAAGCTATCGATTGACTCCACTTTCTAAGGGCCTCTTTAAGATTCACAGGGACCTATAAACAGATATAAAGCTCCTATAGACAGTGCCTTGTTAACACTGCATACTAACTTGCTAATGGCTGATGATTTAGGGAACGCCCATAGTTATTTATCACTCCTAACTCTTCTTATTAAAAGCTGGACTTGGAACAGAAGGACTCTCGTAAATTAGCTTTCAAAGAGGTATGCCCTCCTATTTGATTAGTGTACGCAGTCATAAAAGATGTGTGAATTTATCTCTATGTCAATGACTGTACGCTTTACCTGGCAATTGACTGGTCCCCCACCTCTCATAGTAAGTGAATTCAACCTTTCTTTGAAGAACAAGTATTTTCAGAAGTGCATCTTCAATATTGGCAATCTCATCCACCTTTAACTCAGAATAAGTTTCCTCATCTCCCACCATATGAAAATGATAGGAGACATTAATAGTAGGCCCTGGACATAATGGGAAATGGTATCCCCCATACTGTTATGGATATTCCCATCCATTAGGCAATCTAAAATGACCCCTGCTTCTCCAGCGATGGTGGTGTCCATTTGCAGCTTTTATCATGGACTGGGAACAGCAACAGCTCCCTCTATCCCCCCCCCCCCCTCCCCCCCGCCCCACCCCACACACACACACACACACTGTAATGATGTTCTACCGGGATGGATGATATGATGTGATACCCCTCTATAGGGGAATGAGTAGTAATGATAGAACACCACTCTAATGAGCTACACACATAACATCCAGTGTGGAGATGGCCACAGCTATCATACCCTCGTTGACCTGTGCATGGTGGTTCTCTCACTATAATTGGGCCAAGTCTGGGCTGCTTGCTGTGGTAATGGGTCATCCTCCAACCCTTGACCCTGACCACACACCCCATAGTAGTCATACTGGCATGCATTTTGTGGTGATGCATGTGATTTTTCCTCCCTGGAGACTCACTGTATGTGCTGGAGGACGTTCTCACTGCATCTCCCTGCTACTCCTGCTATTTAACCTCACCCTGCTCGGTGAACCAAGCCCAGGCCCAAATGGATGCTTTACTGGAATGCAGCATAGGAGCCTTTATAACAAGACATACAAGATCATAGCAAGACATGGATCATTATGGGATATTCATTCCATTATCTTTTGATCGCATATGACAACCGAGAACATCAGAGAACCCTCAATCTATGCATTCATTTATAATTTTTTACATTTACATTAGTCATTTAGCAGACGCTCTTATCCAGAGCGACTTACAGTAGAGTGCATACATTTTATTACATTTTTTTACATTTCATTACATTTTACATACTGAGACAAGGATATCCCTACCGGCCAAACCCTCCCTAACCCGGACGACGCTATGCCAATTGTGCGTCGCCCCACGGACCTCCCGGTTGCGGCCGGCTGCGACAGAGCCTGGGCGCGAACCCAGAGACTCTGGTGGCGCAGCTAGCACTGCGATGCAGTGCCCTAGACGACTGCGCCACCCGGGAGGGTGGCCTTGACAATGTTATACAGTATAACAATTCTATAAGCCAATTCTATAAGCCAATGGGGAAAGACGAGCCCAAAGGCTATGGCATTCCATAGCAACATACACTGACTCATAGAATGGTTCTGAATGTACAATGATAAACGGATGAACCTTTTTAACTGGGAGGCACGGTATCATTCCTGCTCTGTCTGTCTCTCCGCAGTGATTCGTATGGGACTGTTGATCCTTCAGGCTCCGTGTGTACACTAGCTACCTGATGGGACTGATATGGATGGCTGTGACATAGAGCATTGTATTGTTGCTTGTTCATCTGCTCTATCAGGTGTCATAGAAGGCCAATGGTTTAATCTGAGCCTCGGTAACACATAGGATTTAGCTGTCATGAGATGTGACTTCTAGCTTCTTCTTTAACATAGAGACATAGAGGCTAGATATGTTCACCTGAAAAACACACGTTTTATCTGAATGGAAGCTACTGAGGCAGTTCCACATAATGTGAAGTAGTCATGATTCATGGTTCGTTGAGGCTGAGTGGAAAATCATAATAATGTCAACACACACACACACACACACACACACACACACACACACACACACACACACACACACACACACACACACACACACACACACACACACACACACACACACACACACACACACACACACACACACACACACACACACCTCCTCCTCCCACCCCCATGGGCACCTGACTTGAAAATGGGGGTGCAAACGCTGGGGGGGTAAGATTTCCTGCAATGCGGTGCTGTTTCTTAACAGGGGGAATCCATATTTATGAACAGAACACAGCTATTTTTCTTAGGTTTTGACACAATACATTACATTGAAAAAGTGTTTAAATGGCTAGATTACTAATCTACTCCCTTCCTTCTATTAATTGACAGGTCTGAACCCCTACCAACCCTGTGACTGACAAACATCCCGCCCCTTCCCTGAAAATCCCACCCACAGTGATTGATTGACAGGTCTGAAATCCTACCAATTCTGTGTCTCACACAAATATCATTCTCCTTCCACAATAATGTAGGACAATTTTCAAATGTGAACGTTGATTTATCTTTGAACAATTTTCTTTCTCAATACGACAGTGTTATCTGGAATTGAACAAGAACTCTCAACTTGAAAAAGCAAATTGGAGTTTTGCTTTTAAATTTGGTCATTGATTATGTTCACATAAAAATAATATTGCAAACATATGATAAATGTGACCCCGAATACGCAATAGAAATAATAACATGTAACTCCAGTGATATGGGTCATATTTGAACATGACCCCTGTCTCCTACCATTTCTTTCATAAAGGCTACTTCATACGACAACAACAATAATTGTGAGCTACTCATATACAGTCTATTTTGTTATTGTGTAGGCCTACTTTGATAAATAGAAACAAAGAACAGCACTACATACATCATGTCATTGCGTTTTGGTTCTTAAAACCACACATTTGGAACAAAAATCATTCGACTGTACTCTATCTTGAGAATCTTTCCTTTTCAAGATGAGAGAAAATAAAAGTGTTTTTCATTTGAACAAATATGTAGCCTGCAGCTCCCATAAATTATTGTCATTTTGAACAACAACCAAAGTGAGTAGGCTACGTATCTGACAACAAATTGTGACGAAACAGAATAATCATGAAAGTATGAGAAATAACAAAAGATGAATACAAAAAGTGTATTCTCAACAAGCACACCAATTGACCATTCTGCTTTTCCTCCAACATGGACTTTTATTGGCGCCATTGTTTGAAGCACTGTCACCATTAAAACATTTTTTAAATGAACTTGTATATTTCATTTCCTCTACATCATATTATAACTCCTGACAAATATAAATGCTTACTTTGTTAATATTGAAACACAGTAAATGCCAATGTAAAAGACACAATACGTATTTGATTCAACGAGGGTAGAAATTGCTTATTTTGTCGATATGACTTACCAAGCCAAGCAGAGCTGTTTGTTTTATTGGGATACAAATGATCATGTGCTTTTTCATTTGGTGCATAGGCACATACAGTACATTACTGTACACAGCTTGGCTACATTGTAACCGCAAAGCGGCCAAGGTTCGCTCGCATATGGGGCTACCCAGGACTGTTCGTTTTGTAACTAACAGTCATTTAACAGATATAATGATGTCATTTTAGGCCTACTGATCATTTCTCAACTGCGAGCTATCATTGACAGCATGTGAGCTGCTGGACATGCAGTTTTGTGAAAGGATGCAACCTTTGGTAGTCTGATACTCAGAGTCAGAGGCTGCCACGTTACAGGCAAAGTAAGAACCATGATGAGAGCCCCACTTGTTTTGAGCCTCAGCTGTTTAGCAAAAACATTATAAAAATAAAATACAATTTGATATATCTGTTGTTTTGTTGCCTGTGTTGCATGTTATTTTGGCATAAATACATGTCACATATCAGTTTAACATTTAAAAACAAATGTATTGAGTTAATAAAGCCGCATACAAACATGGTCTCTTTTTGTATTCTTGAGTAAGGCAGCTCCAAAATGCAGGTGTTTCAGCCCAGCTCAGTGCTTTCTGTGGTGGAGGATCAGTCAGCGGAATATACAGAGCATAGGGGTTGGTAATCTTCTCTATCTGTGCCATGATTGGCTCAGCGTTCTGTCACTCATGGGGACACTACGTCACCGCCAAATCTACAGGGAGAGCTTGAAAAGTCAAGCCTCCTTGGGTGCTGCCATAGATTTACATTAGAAGTGCCAATCCAAGAAGGCTCAAGGTCATTGGCCACAGATAAAATGACACAAAATATTTCTAACGTAGCTTTGATTGGACTGGTGTCAACATGTCAACATCATACTTTCAAAATCTTACCTAGCAAGCTGACAAGCAGTCATCATCATGAATCGCATCGACAATCTACTGGCAAATCCTTTTCAAAAAGTCATATGAAGATAAATGATCGGCCATTGGATATAAACACCACACAACAAGTTCAACAATGAGTGGTTTGATGGAATCAGTGGCTAATTGCAAGTGTTGCAAAGCAATCACTATTTTGCTTCCCCTGCTATTCAGTGGAGTGTGGTACAAGTCTGGGATTAGGGGTATCTTTTCCAATCTTGAAAGAATTAACACTCACACACAACACCATGGGCCAGAAAAGGTTGAATACATTGGCCATGCTGTCAATCCAGCATGACTTCTGCCACGTTCAAGACAACTGGAAACTCGGAACTGGGGAATCTCAGACTTAAGTGAGTTCAAGATAACTGGGAACTCAAAAAAAACAAGCTCTGACTGGGGAAATATATTTCGAACGGTCATCCAACTCGGAATTCCAAATCGGGAACTCTGGCCTCTTTCTAGAGCTGGGTTGCAGCTATGCCGTGACTGTGGGGCACTGCGGGGCACTGCGGTAGTGTTTTAATTGTTTTATCAGAGTGACGGACAGGAGAAACAAGTGGACTAAAGTATTCCTTCCAGTGCAGGCTGAGGCTTGGGCCCAGGCTCCATGCTAGACAGTCAATTACAAGGAGTGGAATGGCCCTGGGGTAAACATATGGGAGGGAGATAACACTCTGCACTGTGCAGAACCTTCCGGACAGACACTCTCTCTCACAGACCCTGCAACCCTTCAGCCTGCTATAACCTCTACTACACACAGGAGAGAGAGGAGGAGTGTGATGTGAATATTTGTATGGATAGAAATAGATATTCGGTGAATACTACAGAGACTGTATTGGGATTTTCTTAATCAATATTCAGCATTTGTAGCAGAATGGACAGTACATTATATTGCTTCTGACGGTCTTCTTGGCCTTCAGTTTGCAGGGTTTGATAAGCTGGCTGTCTTGGTTCACATTCTGTGTTTTTAACCTTTTACTGCAGTGGTCTAAATCAGGGTCACATAGAGTGATTCTTGGTAGTCTTAAACACATTTACTTTGAAACAAAAGGGCTTAAAAAGAAGATACCTGTACCATGTCAGATATAGAGTAGACGTGTTCGATTTTGAGTTTGCATCCCAATATTACACTTTATATACGTACATCACAGAAGACTGAAATATAACACAACTATTTGACATAGAAACAGTTTTATTTAAACATCTTTATTAATTATTCAATTATTAAAAATATTAGTACATTCTACCCATGAGGTGAAAGAGAACGCTTTAGGTCATTGACTGCTACACCTAGAAGGAAAACACAATCTTAGAGTGTTCTGTGTAAAGTGTGATCACATTTGACCGCTGCAATAACCCATAATCAACACTCCCTCAACATTTCCTCAACACTAATGCAGCCCCTCCTCCTGCTTCCCAGTTAGACTAATAAATAACAGGGCCATTACAGCAGGCTGTGTCTACCACTCCAGTGGGGACTATGTGATGTGCTCACTGGTGGCCACAGTCTCAGCCAGCCCAGCAAATGAATTTAGGGAACAATCTCAGGATCAATCACTTCACTTAGCCAATTACGAGATAGCGAGAAAGATGTCTATTACCATAAGGGCCAATCAATAGCCGGAGCCAGAGAGGCTTAATGTCTGCCCCTGTGCAACTAGGGGTTACATGGGCTCTAATGGTGCCACTAGGGGTTACATGGGCTCTAATGGAGGGGGCGGGCTCACAGCTCTTCTTTGACGGACAGATAGACGGACCCGTCAGATAAATATGATTACAGGATGTCAGGATTAAAAGGTTTCACCTTGAAGATTGTAAATGTGACAACCGTTTGTGGTGGTGAGATGATCACCATGGGAGTCTTTACTGCCTCATTCAGAAAATAGAAGGTTTCACCTTGAAGATTGTAAATGTGACAACCGTTTATGGTGGTGAGATGATCACCATGGGAGTCTTTACTGCCTCAATCAGAAAATAGAAGGTTTCACCTTGAAGATTGTAAATGTGACAACCGTTTGTGGTGGTGAGATGATCACCATGGGAGTCTTTACTGCCTCAATCAGAAAATAGAAGGTTTCACCTTGAAGATTGTAAATGTGACAACCGTTTGTGGTGGTGAGATGATCACCATGGGAGTCTTTACTGCCTCAATCAGAAAATAGCAAAGCTGTTGTTTTAAATGTTTCACTATAACTTTTGTTTGATGTTTGTGGATGTTTTTCAGGAGGCTGTACATCATGAATACTGGTTGTTGATGCTTTTGACAGTTGATGTGGACAAGGAAATGGTTTAGGGATCCAGCACCTCTCTGGCCAGACAGACAGACAGTGGACAACCTACTTGCCACAGGTTATTGCCCTCTGTGCCCAGTTTTTCAAAAGTTATCTATCTGGATTTCGCATATCGGATAGAATTAAATAGAATGTATAGATTGGATGAATCAATTGATTGCATGGGGATTCTCGTTCGATTCATTGTATTTCTATGAATTTAATCCTATCCGAATAGATCTTTTTTTTAGAACTGAGCCACGGGGTCCTTATTGCAGGGTATTATCTCTCAGACACCCCCTCCTCATTCATCATTATTCATCACTCAACATCTATCTCTTTCTCTTTCTGTCTTTCACTCTCTTTCTCCCTTTTCCACTCCTCTTTCTCTCTCTCTCTCTCTCTCTCTCTCTCTCTCTCTCTCTCTCTCTCTCTCTCTCTCTCTCTCTCTCTCTCTCTCTCTCTCTCTCTCTCTCTCTCTCTCTCTCTCTCTCTCTCTCTCTCTCTCTCTCTCTCTCTCTCTCTCTCTCTCTTTATGCCCTCTCTCTCCAGCCCTTCCCATGTTTATGCCTGTAGTATGAGCACAATTCTATTGGTTATATCTTATATATGCTGTGGATGTATCTACTGTAGTTGTAGCCTGACAAAAGACCATGTCCCTACTCAAGGTCACATCAATGCCTCAGTATGTGAAGCAGAGTGTCCTTGTAAGCTGGAACATTTAACTGTGCTGCAGCATTATAGACAATACATTGAGTGTACCCCCTTTTGCCCACAGAACAGCCTCAATTCATCAGGGGCATGGACTACAAGGTGTCAAAAGTGTTCCACAGGGATGCTGGCCCATGTTGACTCCAATGCTTCCCACCGTTGTGTCAAGTTGGCTGGACGTCCTTTGGGTGGTGGACCATTCTTGATACACACGGGAAACTGTTGAGCATGAAAAACCCAGCAGCATTGCAGTTCTTGACACACTCAAACCGATGTGCCTGGCACCTGATACCCTATCCAGTTCAAAGGCACTTAAATATTTTGTCTTGCCCATTCACCCTCTGAATGGCACACACACACAGTCCATGTCTCAATTGTCTCAAGGCTTAAACATCGTTCTTTAAACTGTCTCCTCTTAATCTACACTGATTGAAGTGGATTTAAGAGGTGACATCAATAAGGGATCACAGCTTTCACCTGGATTCACCTGGTCAGTCTATGTCATGGAAAGAGCAGGTGGTCCTAATGTTTTGAATACTCAGTGTATATTGGATGTACAGTAAACTCCATTCCTCTTAAGTTGAATACATCACTTGAACCTGCTGCATTTTTAAGATTATAAAAGCAAACCGTTACCTAAGAATTCTCTCCTTGAAGACCTGAGGACAACCTCAAAGAGTCAAAGAGATTTTTGTGACATACTTTAGGTCCATAGTGATGGTTCTGCGCTGTACTAAGTCCCTAATGAGGTATTGAACGATGACTGAATGACTTGAATTTGTATTGTAAAATACCTAGAAATATAACGCATCCATGTAGTTAAATGCTGCAGTAGGTAAGAAACAATTGGTTTTGCAGATGAGGACAAAGTTAGGGTTAATGACGTTGAGTAGAGAGATATTCAAATGCTGAATTGAAAAACAGTTCTCATCTAATTTATATTGAGATTCCTAAGACTCATATCTTCCAGCAAATCTCATGCTGGTGTCTCCCGTAGTTTTGGAACCTGGTGATTTACCTGTTAACCTAAGGTCGATGTACACCCCCCTCGCGGAAATCTAATTAGCATAATAACAACATCCCCATACAAATCTGTCAGTTTAAGCTATAGATATATTTTTTTAAATCTTTGGATTCGTCTCAATCCACCACATCAGCCTATGTCGCACTTCTACATCCGCCGTGAAAGGTGACATCAGCCGTGAAAGGTGACAGGCTAGAGTGGTGTTTGTCAGACCATGAGGTGGCCCAAAAATTGGTCTTCACACAAAATCGTTTGTAGCGTCCGAACGAGGAAACTCTCACGAACACGATGGTCTTCTCCAACTATTTTCTCTACGACCCTCACAAGCATCTTGGGACTCATCTGAAGTCAGTACAGCCGATCTGCCATCTTCTGTCTGTAGAGTCTGAACAGTTTGGGCTAAACACCTCAATGACCCCTCTGTTAAAACGGGACTCTCACGATAACGTACATCATTTTCTCTAGGACGCCCACAGGCCTCACAAGACTTGTCTGTAGGTCCCCCGGTACCAGTTGAAAAAAATGTATGGAAGTTAACATGGACTTTGTTTAGTGCCAAAAATAAGGAGTTAAATACATGTAAAAAAAAATTATACAAATGTTTCCTGATCTTTCTTATATCTCTCAGATAAAGGACAGACACTTCAGAACAAACTTCCTTCTGGTTTTCTGTGGGGACTGTTGTTCCATGTAGTGAATACTTCAAGGGGTCTTACAAATCAAATAGCTGAATTATCCTTGGTATGACCTTCTTAATACAATTCCTTAGTAGAACCCCACTCCCCCCCCCCCCCCTCCCCTGGTATAGACAGGGCTTAAACACTAATGGGTTAAACGTTTTTAATGAAAATCACATTCATTTACAATTTTCCCTCCTTTTCAGCCATCCACATTGGAATCAGGTCGGATTGATTATCCCAGTTCTAGCCCAGAGGTCACTGAGATGAATATATCATTATGATGTGTTTTGGGGTACAGTCGATTGCTTATTCAGTCTCCCCTACAGTAGTCAGTTAGGTGTGTTGGATGGCAGGGTGTGTCTGCAAGGGGAAGCAGTGCATCAGAACGTTGCAGCAGACAGAACACAGAGACACTGCCCATAAGGACCAGGATGAGCCCACACACGTTATTACTCCAGTCAGGCCGGCGTTAATCTTCATCAATTCTTAAACTCATAAGACTCCTTGCCTCTCTCACTCTCCAAATTGTACCATCTATCAGCCAGCTCCCCTTCTCTTTCCTTCCTCTCCCTCCTGTCCTCTCTCTCTCCCTCTTTCTGCAGGAGACGGAGTGGCAGTGGATCGTCAAATTATCCCGAGGCTGTGAGAGGCTGGGCTTTTTTTGCAGGTGGTAATGACTAACAGCCTCCCTCTCTTTCTCTCCCCTTCACCCCCATCTCTCTTTCTCTCCCCATCACCCCCTTCTCTCTTTCACTCCCAATCACCCCCTTCTCTCTATCTCCCACACCCTTTTTCTGTTGCCTCCCCCTTCTGCCCTGCTCTCTCAACCTCCCCTCTCACTAATTACGTCCCAAACAA